>NC_092065.1:900000-1107500 GCF_039877785.1 Chaetodon trifascialis | reverse complement strand
CAGCTGAGTGCAGCTCATCAGTCAGCGGAGTCATATGACTTGTTACAGGTCATCTCAGCTTACTTCCATGCAGGTATATTATCCTGATTATATATTACAGTGGAACCTTTAAGGCACAATGTGTTGAATCTGAAATGATGAGCAGAAAATGAATCCATGACAACTGTGATAATCAGTTAATCATTTAAGTCACTTACTAATCAAAAGCACCAATTGTCCGTTTGAAGCTTCTCCAGTGTAGAGACTGATTAGATAGATAATTGTAACCTGAATATCTTTGAGTTTTGGTCTGGCAACAGTATAGGGTGAACATTTTTTACTGTTTTCTGACATTTGACTGGTGGATGTCTGTCTGCAGCAAGCTGATGAAATGAAATAGACTAAAGAACAAAACAAACAACCTAAATTCAAAGACTTTTTTACAGTGAAGGACTTTAAATTTAAGCCAATAATGCTGATCTACTGATGTTTTTTTTTTAACACTTTTCTCTTGAAAAAAGGGAAAATAATGACAAATTCCATCAACTCTTTAGTTTTGAGCAGCAAACAGTTCAAAACCCCCAAAATATTCAGCTCAGGATGATTTAAGACTGAAAAAACTGCAAATCTTTGATTACTGCAGTACCCTGTCTGTACACTGATTATATTATACCAGAAGGTTTACTTCACAGTGTGTCAGTGCTGAATTGTTACTCAACTTTCTGAACTTATTCCCCCTACATCTGAAGAACAAAAAAAAGAAGAAGAAAAAAAACAAGGCTAGAAATCAGTTGTTTTTACAGTGTTATCAGCAGATATGTTTAAACCTCATTTTAATTTTAATTCATGTCTTCAGGGAAAAACTTTATTCTACTCTGTATTGTACGGAGCAGCTAAGCCTTACAGTTTGTTAATATTACAGTATGTTGTTTTTTATGTGGTGGTAAGAGACTGTGTCCTGTATGAATGTTCAAAAAGTGGTTTCTGTGCAACATTTAACGTAAACCGCAAAATCAGCTTCAGCGTTTAGTTTAGGTTAGTTTTCTTTGTCAAAAACCTGTAAGACTGAAGTTTGAGGCTAAAAAAAGGAGCTACACACTGACAACAAACATTGGCCTTTTTTCCAGTTTGTCTCAGTGTTAGAATTTCTCCTAGCTTGAAGCTAATCAGCTAAAGCTAAAATACTAAAAATAACCATGATCAATCACTTTTGGTTTTAATATGGAACGGGGCAGTGCCACCAATTTTGGAGGATAGTGGACTCGCTGTCATAATCTGTTAGTGTCAGCAGTCATTTGTCATCAAAAATGAAGAATAAATGTACAGAGTACACACCAAAACAAATGCCTGTATGGGTTAAGATTAGCTAATGTTATGCTAACTGAATGCTAACAAAACATGGGCTCATACATAATTAATCTGCCTTGTTAGCTGGGGGGTGACAGTTGGTATCCTCCAAAAATGGCAGTTTTGTGTCACATTCCTGTTCCTTATCAAGACATGTCAATATACTTCAGATGTTTCTTTGATGTCCGAAATGTGTTTTTTTTCTCAGGCTTTTTAAGTTTAACACTAATGAGGATCATTATTTGCAGTATGGAAAAGGTTTGATAGTGCCGCTGTGTAGATTTTCCAATAGTGTTCCTGTTGATCAGCACTGCTCTGTAACTGTGTGTTAGCTATGTATTAACTGTCAGTTTGAAGTCTGTCACACCAGCATTTATCACATATATCACACATCAGATTCCCTCCATTTTGAATGAACGTTACAGATTTGAGATGAAATGTCCGAACTGTCTTGAAGTGCGTTAAAGATAAAATTATCATTTTTTTCTAACTTGCATTTGAAACATAAAGCGTAAAGGAAGCAGTTTATTTTGTCCTTAAGTCACAGCACATTATACTAGTGTTCGATTAATCTTTCTCGTCCTTTCGTTGCCAAATCTTCAAGTGTTCTCATCTTTGCGATATTGATGCCGGTTGTTCACAGTCAGACTTTCTGTTTTCTGTATTCCTGCTGATCTTTGCTTGAACTCTTCATCTTCCTCCTTGTTTTTGCGGTTCCTCAGGTTTCGTTTTTGCCCTGTTTACCTTATCACTGTGAATGTTTCTCTGTTGACCTGCTGTGTCTTTTTGGATTTGATGGTTTTATAAAATGGTGTCATTGAACAGGTGAGATTTTTTTTAAACTTGAAATGATTTCTGTTGTTGAAATGTGATGTACTCTTTTTTTAATTTAAGTAAAATTATATGTCAAGTGCTGAGTGTTCTGTTGTTTCTGTGCAGTACCTGCTTCTACCTGTTGGTGTCACCACCTGGTTGTTGGATTTGTCCTGTGGTTTCAGAAGGAAAGCTTCACAGGGTTTATTACAATTAATATACAATCACTTACACCAGTTTTCTGCTTTAAGGTAAACATGATGGTTCATTGTTTCAGTGAAACTGCTGTTGATTGTTTCATATTTTAGTGAGTTCAGAGTTTGTTCCAGTCATAATGTTTTACAGTCAGTATCAGCAGGAAGGGTTTCATCACTGACAGTAACACCAGTCTTTAGAACATGCCGTTTCTCTGTGTTCTAGTTCTAGTTGGTCTAGTTTTAAATGACATAATTACATCAGCAAAGAACAATAATTAACCCCAGATTATCAGAATTCCACTAAATGGGCTTTCAAACCCCCCCCCCCCCCCCCCCCCCCCCCCCCTTAAATCATGTTTGGTAGCTTGACAGCAAAATACAGCTGTTACAAACTCTCTGATTCAGTAAAAAACCCTCCTGTGTGAAACTACAGTTAGAGCCCATTCCTCCTGCTCTATTATGTCTTCATGATATCAAATGCATGTACAGGTGCTGGTCATAAAATTAGAATATCATGGAAAAGTTAAATTATTTCAGTAATTCCATTCAAAAAGTGAAACTTGTATATTATATTCATTCATTACACACAGACTGATATATTTCAAATGTTTAGTTCTTTAATTTTGATGATTTTAAACTAACAACTAATGAAAATCCAAATTTCAGTATCTCAGAAAACTAGAATATCACTTAAGACTGATACAAAAAAAGGATTTCTAAAAATGTTGTCCAACTGAAAAGTATAAACATGAAAAGTATGAGCATGTACAGCACTCAATACTTAGTTGGGGCTCCTTTTGCCTGAATTACTGCAGCAATGCGGCGTGGCATGGAGTCGATCAGGCTGTGGCACTGCTCAGGTGTTATGAGAGCCCAGGTTGCTTTGATGGTGGCCTTCAGCTCTTCTGCGTTGTTGAGTCTGGCATCTCGCATCTTCCTCTTCACAATACCCCATAGATTTTCTATGGGGTTAAGGTCAGGGGAGTTTGCTGGCCAATCAAGAACAGGGATACCATGGTCCTTAAACCAGGTACTGGTAGCTTTGGCACTGTGAGCAGGTGCCAAGTCCTGTTGAAAAATGAAATCTGCATCTCCATAAAGTTGGTCAGCAGCAGGAAGCATGAAGTGCTCCAAAACTTCCTGATAGACAGCTGCATTGACCTTGGACCTAAGGAAACACAGTGGACCAACACCAGCAGATGACATGGCACCCCAAACCATCACTGACTGTGGAAACTTGACACTCAACCTCAGGCAACGTGGATTCTGTGCCTCTCCTCTCTTCCTCCAGACTCTGGGACCTTGATTACCAAAGGACATGCAAAATTTACTTTCATGACTTTGGACCACTCAGCAGCAGTCCAGTCCTTTTTGTCTTTAGCCCGGGTGAGATGCTTCTGACGCTGTCTCTTGTTCAAGAGTGGCTTGACACAAGGAATGCGACAGCTGAAACCCATGTCTGGCATACATCTGTGAGTGGTGGTTCTTGAAGCACTGACTCCAGCTGCAGTCCACTCTTTGTGAATCTCCCCCGCAGTTTTGAATGGGTTTTGTCTCACTATCCTCTCCAGGGTGCGGTTATCCCTATTGCTTGTACACTTTTTTCTACCACATCTTTTCCTTCCCTTTACCTTTCTACTAATGTGCTTGGACACAGAGCTCTGTGAACATCCAGCCTCTTTAGCAATGACCTTTTGGGACTTGCCCTCCTTGTGCAAGGTGTCAATGATCGTCTTTTGGACAACTGTCAGGTCAGCAGTCTTCCCCATGATTGTGTAGCTTACAGAACTAGAGTGAGAGACCATTTAAAGGCCTTTGCAGGTGTTTTGAGTTAATTAGCTGATTAGAGTGTGGCACCAGCTATCTTCAATATTGACCTTTTCCACAATATTCTAATTTTCTGGGATACTCAAATATACCTTAGTTGTCAGGTATAATCATCAATATTACAAGAAATAAATACTTGAAATATGTTGGTCTGTGTGAAATGAATGTATACATTATACAAGTTTCACTTTTTGAATGGAATTACTCAAAAAAATAAACTTTTCCATGATATTCTAATTTTATGACCAGCACCTGTATGCCTATGCATCTGTATCTGGCACTGACATCATACTATCAACTTCTTAACACACAACTATAGCTTCATCTTATCAGCTGTCAGCCAGTGTCTTGACAGACTTTGTAATCTAATAATGAAAAGCAAGTTTAAAATGCATATTTGATTTTAATAGTCTTAAATCATTAAATGCAGATTTATTTAAAAAAAAATCTCACAGACCCCCTGCCATACTAGCAAGGACCACCAGGGGTCCACAGAAACATTGGATTGCATTCCTGTGTTTTAACTACACTGTTCTCAGCAGCAGCATACTTTTATACGCGATAACCCAAACATGAGCTGGATAGCTTTGATCTGAGGTATTTACATAAAGATTAAAAGCTGTTAAAGATTAAATTTACTCAAAATCTGAACTTTCATAATTGACTTTTTTTTCTTTCCATGAGGTGCGTTCAGTCCTGGTTCTGTGTCACTGGTCCCACTACATAAAACCGTTAGAACTCCAGGTGTTGACCGTTGATCTCACTGATCTATGAGATCAACGGTCAACACCTCGAGTTCTCTGCTCTGTCATCCATCCTCAGCCCAAGTCCACTGTCCAGATCATCATCATTTAAGGCGACTCTTTTTATCTGTTCCTCGTCTTCCTCTTCACTGTCGCTCTCCTGGCTGCCTGGGATGATGACCACCTCCTCCTTGGCATCTGGGTCGATGTCCTCCTTAAACCAGACTGACTTATATCCATCATCCATGCGTCTCTCCTTGGTCAGGATGGGTTTGACCTCTTTCTCACTGTCGGACCTGTCTGAGCCCGACTGGCTGATGTCGTCACGCAGGAGAGCATGCAGTGGTGCCGAAGACTTCAAGATGGCCTCATAGACTGGAAGATCCCCCACTGCTTTCTGTGGGTCTTCAAAAGCCACTACACTTGGTCCTGTCTGCTGTGTGCTGTCTCCAGCTTCATCTTCATGGAAGGCATCATTGGTGTACTGGATGCCTCCCTTCTGAACATCTGAACCTTGACCCAGCTGTGGAAGGACAACACGTAGGAGGAGAAAATTGTTAAAAACGTTACATGCAGTATTGTGTTCAAGTGAATGTTTGCTCTTGTAGACTTTCCAAATCACCCATTTGTATTAAACATTACATTTATTTAGCACACTTTTGTCCAGGACAACTACAGTTTTGAAGTTGACTGGCTGCAGCTTTACTCGTTAGGATAGATACTGAGATGTGCCTCTGACTGTTTGTAGGTAGGTATACAATAAAATCCCCACCTGTGCTACAGGTACCCAGATTTATTAATAAACTACTGTGTGTTGCAGTTAAAGAGCAGGAAGAACCTCACAGTCCAAAAACTTATGAGAGTCAACAAATCAGTCTAGATGCTAATCAAAGTCAAAGCTAATAGACCTCTGCCTTGAGACAAAGTTTAGGGAAGCAGCTCTGTGCTACTTTTAATTGGAGGTGAAGAAGTTAGAGAAACAAAATGTACATTTGCCAAACCAACCACGAGTCCTCATCCTTGAAGCCTTTCCTCTGGACAGGACACCCTAAAAGCCTTACAATGCTGTCGGTCTAGATGGCTAGAAATGGCTTCTCTGCTTCTTGTACACTGCTTATTCTGAGCACTTTAGCAATCCTTTGGACTCTTAACTTACAGAACTTCGAAAAATGTTGGTTTCATAGATTTTCCTCCAGTCTGCTTTCCCCCTCCGAACGTCACAGGCGAGGACCACGATGACGACCACACAGATGAGCAGCAGGATACCCAGGGTGGCACCGAGTGCTGCCATGTCCTCCGGCCCGTAGCAATCTGACAGTTGCATTGCAGGAACAAAGGTCACTAAATACAGGTGTCACCAAAAAACAGCGCACTTTGACGCTAACTTGGTGGAATAGCAAATGAAGAATTATACTATACTTAATCACCATATTTACTCATGAATGTCTCATGACTTGATGAAGTCTTTCTCACTGGCAGTTTAAACTCCAGTGTGATAGCTGAACTTGATGCTTGTCACCAGCATCCCATGCTGGTTATGCTGCTCACCAGCATCCCGTGCTGGTTATGCTGGTCCAGCATCAAGTGCTGGTTATGCTGGTCCAGCATGGGATGCTGGACCAGCATAACCAGTATGGGATCCTGTGTTTAGCAAAATTTCCTCCCATGCAGTGAATTTAAATTTCTCCAGAAATGCAGACAAGAAGTGTAGTGCAGTGAGAGAGGAGCTCCTCTGAGGTCCGGTGGGTCATGGACTTCTGCTGTGTCCCTGCAACACACCTCCCTGTGGAGGATGTAACTATCTGTAGCAGCAATGTCAACAAAACGATAAGACAGGGTCCTGCCCTGCTGAAAAATCCAGTAGAATACCATTAAAAAAACCCATTAGGAACCATTAGGTTTCTAATGGTCTAATGGGAATTGGAGCCCCATTAGGAACCATTAGAAGAGACCATTGGGAACCTACTGGTCTCATTGGGATGTAAAACCATTAGGAACCTAATGGTGCCATTAGGATGTTAAACCATTAGGAACCATTAGGTTTCTAATGGTCTAATGGGAATTGGAACCCCATTAGGAACCATTAGAAGAAACCATTAGGAACCTAATGGTACCATTAGGATATAAAACCATTAGAGACCTAATGGTCCCATTAGAATGTAATACCATTAGAGAGCTACTGGTTCCATTAGGAGCTAAAACCATTAGAAAACTGGTTCGAAAACTATTAGAAAAACATACTGAGAAACCTACTTAGAAACGATTAGAAACCTACTGCTGCAACAGAAATTATAGCAGAGTCCTAACACTGGGCCCCAGAGACATGTCTATACATATGTGTACACTGTAAGAAAAAATTTTGTAAAAAACAAAACAAAAAAAAAACGGTCCAATGACTGCCAGCTACGGCTGCCAAACAAAAACCCTAAAATTAAAGTCAAATATTGATAAGAATATATCTGATTTTAAAAAAAATTAAACTTTCATTAAAGGGTCTGCAGAAAAATACCATTATTCTACAGATTTTTCCAAAATTATTACAATTTAACACCTTCAATTAAGTGTGTTAATACATGCTCAAGAACTGCATAAAAAATGTTTAAATATGTAAAATAAAGTTAAAGCCTGCAGAAGTACAAACTGCAATATTTAATTATTCAGTTTTTGTAGAATTACAGTTTTAATGTAATACATTTAATATTATAACTACTGTACTGACTAAAAATATCATGTTAAAGGTTACTGTGAAATATCCTCAACTGAAAACATACTTAGGAAATACAGAATAGATACATCTAAAGATTTTCACTGTTTCAATTAAAGTGGGGTTGGAAACTTAATTACAAATAAAATGTACACCACTATTGATTCTAAAACTCCTTTATTTTATGTATTCAGATGTAAATTGACAATATCAACCAGTTATTCAAGGACTGGAACTTAAAAACTAAAAACTGTATTTCGCCATGTGTCTATCTTGTCTGTTAGCGGTACTATCACTTCAGGTCATGATTTCACCTTTGAAACAGGTGAAGAGCTGCCCTTGGGGGCTCTGTATACCATAGTTCTGATAATATTTGTGGACAAGCATTACAGTCTTAATTTAGATTTTATTAAGTAAAATCAAAACATATTACAAAAGGTCAATGAATCTGTATCAGAAGTGACAATGCAACGTAG
This sequence comes from Chaetodon trifascialis, assembly GCF_039877785.1. NCBI lineage: Eukaryota > Metazoa > Chordata > Actinopteri > Chaetodontiformes > Chaetodontidae > Chaetodon > Chaetodon trifascialis. Next base: position 1,099,414 of record NC_092065.1, on the reverse strand, counting down.
CAGATAAAGAATCCTTCTCCTCCAAATTGCCAGTAATCAGCTGGATCTTTGGTGCATCTGGGGGTGGGGGAGGGAAAAAGGACACAGTAAGATTCACTGAAAAGTCCCAGTAGGATTTCAATTTGCATTTCATTTGAAATGGCAGAAGTGTAGCAAAAGTCATGTGTGAAAAGACAGCCAATTGAGAGGCCTGTGTGAGTTGTAACTGATGACTTGTCTGTATTTCCAGCTCTTCCAGCAAAATACTTTTTTGGACTTTTTTTTCAGTCTAAAGTTTTACAGATTTGTCTCCACAGATCTCATTCACAATGTAAGGGATAGTGGATTATATTGACTATACTAATAATTGATTAATATCTTGTCTTATATACTGCAGTTGATACTTACTAATGGTGGACTTGGTTCTCTGCTGGGTGCCTGTTCTCCCCTGTAAACCTTGTTCAAATGCTTGATCTAAAAAAACACAAGCAAGTTTCTCATCATTAGCAGTTATCAGTGTTGGAAATGAGAATGTAAAAAATATTCAGAAATAAACATACATAACACGTACATAACAAGTTAAAGGCCAAATAACACCTCTATAACATCTTTCCAAGACAAGCACAAGCCATATCACAAACTGTATTTCTGTGTAATTAAGTGCATACATGCTACCATGCAGGGTGCCAACCAGCTCATCAGGGAGACCTAATCATTCACACACACATTTACACACTGATGCATAGCATTGGGGCGACTAGGGGTAGGGCTGCACAATTGATAAAAATTTTATCAAAGTCGCAATATAGCCAAGTGCAATATTCAAACTGCAGAAGCTGCAATTTTTTGATTGATGACATGACAGTCAAATGTGTGACAAAAATGATGCAGAGATGCTCTGGCCTACAAATCTTGTTCTCGAGATGTTAGAAAACATGTCAGTTGGGTACAGATGGCAACAAATGTCATATCATTATGATGTAAAAATAATCATTCCCACTAATCAATCTGTCTAAAAAAAACTGCAATATGATTTTTTTCAGCATATTGTGCAGCCCCATTTGTGTATAATAGAGGCACTTACTTTAAGATTTGTATATTTAAACACAATCACAATCACGTTATCTGCCATCTAACCTGCACACACCAAAGCTCAGATCAAACCGAAAATATTTCACACCACTGAGTAACTGAATCATATCATGTGTCAATATGTGTTTGGAAGTGAGTGAGAAGAGAAAAGGAGTGCTACCTGCAGGTTGAATGAAGGCCTGAATTAGAGTTGCTGAAACCAACAACCCCACAATACATCACAGCAACTCCCAAGGCAGTTCTGGATCTCAGCAGATGCTGCATTTTCCCTTTTGCAAAGATAGAGAGGACAGAGACAGGACAGGTCATGTTTATCAAATTTATTTGTTCTACTAAATTCTCAATTAGTTAAAGATGTAATAATATTCAATAGCATCTATTTTTTTATATTCATTAAAATGGTCTTTACATGTCGACAGCAGAAAATACCATATGAGCTCTGAAAAAGGAACGAAACAAATGCGACCTGCAGCTCCTGTAAAGCTCTGATTGAATGTAATCTGCATGCGTTGTTGCCTCCATAAAATTATTTTACAACTAAAGACAACTAAATGAAAAAGTGATATTTATCTAATGAAATGAATCTGCTCTGATGCAAATGTATCTTTCTTCATCTGTCCATCCCTGAATCTTCCATCGTTTCTCAAACAAACAGAAGCACATGGCTCATTATAATGCAGAATGGCGTCACCTGTTGGACCTCACTTGGACATTTAGTGAGGGCTTAATCCCAGCTGGATTACTCATAAAACGTTGGGTGTTATCACAGTTTGAAGGTCCGTTTAACCAGACCATTCAAATATAAAACAAACAGAAGACAAGGCTAGTTTGTGTTGGACCAAGTGTGGACACAAGCTAACGGTTTACAGCGCTGCAAAGTAACGTTATGTGAGCTGTAATGCTAAATTATGTTACGTGTGCTTTGCTGCTAATATCAATAATACATAAATGTCAATAGCAATGTTACATTACACCTGTGCAGTAAATTAGGTTAACTCAGCAACAACCAATGTTAGTAACATAACATTAATGATATGACAAAGACTGGCTGCCTGTAAACTAGGGATGTATATCTCCACCACTGAGGCCGATTCGATACCCAGCCACCAATAAGATACATTAAGGATACACTGAAGCCTCTGTCCATGCGATGCGATTCGCTCCTGTTCACGATACGATGCGATTCAAATGATTTGATAACGATATGACTTGCTTACAAAGAGATTCGGTTCGATATGATGTGATCCAGTTCGATACAGTGAGTTGTGGTACGAGAATGTGCCCATATCAGATTTCTTACAGCACCACTCTGCTTTACTCTCTGTGTCAATTTGAGAGATGCATGTAATATTTGGTTTGTTCTTACTGAGCAAACCAATAAACCCTTTTTTTTAAAAAAAAAGAAGAAAAAAAGAAGACATAATTCAGTATGTATAGACAGAACATTAAATTTTATTTATAATAAGCAATCCTTACTCCGAATTATGTTCTGTCACTTCAATTTTACAAAACGTATAAAACTTCATCGCCAGGTTCGTTGTGCTACTGACTGATTGATAGCTGCTCGGCATTGTTTGCAGATTGCGTGCGTTTTGTCCAGTTTACCTTCTCGCTTGAAAAACCCGAAATATTGCCACACGTTTGATTTGTGTGTCTTTTTCGGTGCACTGTATATCTCCTCGCTGCCAACGTCTTTCTAGTTTCCCTCTATGCTGTGAACAACGCTTGCATCAGTGAAGGAGGAGCGATGGTGCATTCAGGTTGCCTCTGAAAACACGACAGGACAGGGAATAGTACCAGAACATGAAATAATCGATTTAACCATAGAATTTACCGATGCAGACACGCTAGAAGAAATGCACCGTCCATTCACCCGGAAATTATATCCGATGTACCTTGAATCTACCGGTGCAGTCGCAAACGTTTGTATCGGATCACCTATATAAATCGGTGAATCTCGTCATCCCTACTGTAAACACGTAAACCTCCGTCTAAACCACATTCAAGATATCAACGCCATGATTCATGACAACAAACTAGCTAAAGTTGTTGTCTGTAACATTAGCTAATTTACTTTAGCTAACCTAACAGTTTGAAAACATCATCATTCTGAGTTAGAGAATGAACACAAACACTGAGTTAGGTTATTAATTTACAGAAAATAACAGGGAAATGTTTTCTTACCTGATAGTCAGCTGACCAAACAGTTCCATCTGACTCTTACACTGTGTCCGTACTCCAGCTTTTTGTTCTCCATTTAAATACTCAGATTCGCTCAAAATAAAAAAGGCAAGCAGATGTAAAATAATCCAGGTAATAATCCAGGTAATGCAACTAGTGGTCCACTAGTCAGGACACGTGCTTGCCGAGGTGTGAATGTTACTGGCTTGGTGTCGTCCATTGAAGAGGAACGTATATTTTTTAGTACTGTAACGTAGCATTAGAAAACATTAGCATTACCACATTTCCTATTCAAGCACGATATCATCGTTATAACGTTACAGCAAACACATATGTGTGGTAAGGCTAATGAAATCGTCGTCGTTAGTGTTAATATTTGCAGCTATAAGTAAGTAGCTCAGTTGTCCTGGTAAGGTTATGTGTGGAAAAAGTAGATAAAGATGGTCACTGCAGCCTGTGTATTGAGAATCGACAATAACCTTATTATTATTATTATCGTCTACGGATACAACAATGATCAGAAAAATAGAAATCTACTGCATCAGTTATCAACAGTTATAACAGAATGCAAAATTTCATACTGATAACATAGTGGTTGGGGGTGATTTCAATTTAACTCCAGACGAGTGGAAAGACAGATGGCCTTCAAAGTTATCAAGCGAATATAAAAATCCAGTCTTTTATAAACAATAACAAATTGATTGATATCTGGAGGTCTCTACACAAAGATACAGTATACCTGGTTTAAACCAAATGGCCAGAGTAGATCATATATTGATTATTGGCTTGTCTCAAATTCAGTTTCAGAACATGTCACAGTTACAATTGCTAATTGCCCTCTAAGTGATCATTGCATTATTAATATTAAATTTAAAGAAAGAAACCACAATAACAATCCAAAAGAATACTGGAAATTTAACTCCCAATTGCTAAAGAACACAGAATTTTGTGATGGTATTAAAAAGTTGATTCTGGATTAGGGCTGGGCGATATGGCTGAAAACTCTATTGTGATATAAGTGTTTTATATTGATCGATATCGACAATTATTGATATTTTTTATGACCTATTTAAAATAAGGATCAGGAGAAAAATACATTCAATTTAAATATTTTTATTTTAAATTTAACCTTCCTCTGATTATAATCCCCTCAGCTATCAAGGCAGAAAGGAAATGTCAACACAACCATGGAAAACACTCAAATAATAAACGTTAAAAAAAAAAGTGCAAAAAATGTAAACAGAGAGAATTAAACCTGAGAACTTTTTTTTCTGCAGGGTTAGTGCAGGAAGTTTACAAGCTGATTCACCTTCTGGTGAAAAAAATGTTTTCAAATATGTGCAGTGTTTTGGAAACAGCAGAAACTGAGGTAGACTTGACATCTGTAACATACAAAAAAACAAACAAACATGATAGACTGAACAGTAACACTGACTGAACTATAAAACCAGCCTAGACATACAGTATGAACAACTTTAGTCACTCTTCTTACTCTAAACATACATGAACTATTCAATTATATTTTTATTGCAAGTGTGTTTAAGAAAAAAAAAAAAAAGTACGTGTAAGAGATGTTTATAACCTGGCTTCTCCACAGTGCTCAGTGAAGCATGTCTTTAGCAATATGATATGCCGCTGCCTCCGTTACGCCTTCGTGCCTTTTAGATGATTTGTCATCAGGCACTGAAGCAGATACCACTGCATGGTGGTCAGCTGCTTGTGCGGTGGTGCTGCGGTTGGCGGACGTTGGCGAATACGGCTGCGCTCCAAAGAGTGAGCGCGGCTAAGGTGGTTAAATAAGTTTGCGGTGTTACCGGTCTTGGTGGGGACGACAGTCTTGCATAAGTTACAGACCACATTGGTCTGACGGTCCGACTTATAAAATCCAAAAAACTCCGTATTGGCGAGCTGACTTTCCCTGTTTTATCGACGATTTCTTCGTTCGCTGCAGCGCTCACTTTCTATTTCTCATCTCACTCCTCGCGGAGCATCAAACACGTGACAACGACACGGCAACCGAACTTGATAATGTTACATGATTGGCGTGTTAGCGTGTCTCTCTCACTGATTAGCGATTACGCCCTATGTTGCTCGGTTACCTGAGAGCGAGTGCCTTTGTTCATGCAACCAACCTCGCTTCGCAACTTTAGGTTTCTTCCGACGGAGAAAAAAAAATTATCGAATGCTTTATCGAACGCATTTTATATTGATATTGATGACGTGTCTATCGCGAGACATATCAATATCGTTCTATCGGCCCAGCCCTATACTGGACATAAAAAAATGATCATACAATTGTCACACCGATCCAAAAATGGGAATATCTAAAATTCAGTATAAGAAAGCATTCAATAACATTTGGTAAAAAATTAAAGCACAGGAAACATCTGTGATTAAAGAGCTTATGTTACTTTACAGTAAACTCAACTGGAATGAAGAAGATAAAGAAAATACAAACAAACTGCAGACCAAACTGGATGAAATGTTTATAAATAAGGCTAAAGGAGCATATAAGATCCAGAGCCCGATGGATTGTAGAGGGAGAAAAGAACACGGCCTATTTTTGTAATTTGGAAAAACGCAGACAAGAATATAATTCAGTTGGCAGTCTAATGATTGATGGTATGGAGTGCACAGAATCTAAACCAGGCATGTCCAATTCCACAAAGGGCTGGGTTTTCCTCCAACCAATCAAGGGGATGCAGTCTGACCAATCAGCTGTCTGAAGACTGAGATCAGCTGATGAAATGAGTCAAGTCTGGTGTGCTGCTGCTTGGTTGGAAAGAAAACCTTCAGCCACTCGGCCCTTAGCGGAATAGTTTGGACACGTATTGCAAAAGAAGTTTTGAACTTCTACAGCAATCTTTATAAATCGTCATATTCAGAACAAAATGCCTCATCCTTCCTCAATAAAATAAAAAACCTGATTCCTGTAATTGATGAACACTTTAAAGAAATATATGATGAGGAAATAAGAATCACAGAACTTGATTGTGCAATTAAAAAAATGGCATTTGATCGCTCGCCAGGCCCAGATGGCTTAACAACTAATTTTTTTAAACACTTTTGGGAAGATTTAAAACTCATGCTGTTCCAAGCTATTAATGAATGTATTAACCAAAAAGAACTAATGGAAACAATGAAACAGGGTATAATTAAGTTAATTCCGAAGCCTGGAAAAGACAAGAAATAAATAATAAATAAATAAATAAAGCTTTTGATTCGGTAGAACATATATTCATTATTAATACTTTGAAACAATTTGGCTTTGGAAATAAATTTATTCATATAATAACAATGCTTTATACAGGTATCAATAGCTGCGTTTCTCTTCCAGAAGGAACATGCCCTAGATTTAATGTAGAACGGGGAATTAGACAAGGATGCAGTATCTCACCGCTTCTATTCATTACAGTCACAGAATTATTAGCCATAACTGTTAGAAACTCAAACACTGAAGGACTAAACATCAAGAATAACAAACTGATTATAAGTCAGGTAGCTGATGATACAACTATATTCCTAAAAAATAAAGAACAAATACCACTAGCTTTAGAAGTAATAGAGCAATTTTCACAAGCACCTGGTCTGACATTAAATCTGAGTAAATGTGAACTTATGAGTATTCACAACTGCCCTGATTTCTCAATATATAATATTCCAGTCAAGGCTGACGTAAAGTATCTAGGTATTTGGATCTTTCAAGAGTTAGTCACTAGCGAAAAAAGAATATTCAAAACAATGTTGATAAATGCAAAAAAACATTAAACTATTGGCTACAATGGGATTTAATATTATTTGGTAGAACAATGTTAACTAAAATTGAATCGCTTTCTAGACTGATTTACCCTGCGTATTCTCTAGCTATTTCTCCAAGACAAATTAAGGAGATTAATAGAATAAATTTTAACTTTATTTGGAAGAATAAGCATCATTACATCAAAAAGGGGGACCTGTTGAAAGATTATGAGGATGGTGGACTTAAGGCAATTGATTTTGAAATTATGAATGGGGTATTAAAAATTAAATGGTTCCAGTCTTTTTTAAAGAATGGAAATGATATATGGTTTTCATTACCCTCATTTATATTCAATAAAATGGGAGGTATTCAGTTTTTACATACATGTGATTTTTGAAATTACAAAAAAATCTACTTTTCATCAACAGGTTTTGCTACAATGGAAAATGGTCTTCAACCACAATTTTAGCCCTCACAATGTTCCATTATGGAATAACAGAGTTATACTGAGCAGGAGGAAATCTATTTTTATGGGAAACTAGATGGAGAAAGGTATATGGTCTATTGTACATTCAATGGACAATCACAGTAATTTTCTTGAACTGGAGGAATTTAATAATAGACATAATATTAAATGCTCCATTGAAGATTATAAAAAAAGTAACACAAAACATCCCAAGTGCCTTTATTCAACTAGTTAAGTATAGCTTAATGACCATAAGAACACCAAGACTGCCCAAACTTAAAATCGATTGTGTAGATTTCATGAATGAAAAATGTAATAATAAATGTATTAGACAGTACTTTGTAAACTCTTTCTACCCGGGAAAAACTAGAAGCACTCTTATCCTCCAAAATTACAACAAATCCGACAGATTAGCGTCCCTCTTCGCGTCAGAAGTTTAACCAGCCACAAGGACGTGCTTCCTTTTCAGATGCTCGTGCATCGCCATCGTACTGCCATGGGAGGCAAATTCTGCCTTGCAGATTTTGCATTACACATGCTTGTCTTTTGTTTTGTGAATGCTCCCAAACTTTAGAGCTCCATTGCCGGTTAGACATGATTTTTTTTTTTTTTTTTTTTTAATGAAACTTTATTTAACAATATTTTTTGTTAGAATCGACATACTTACCTATTATTCTTAATTGAATTAAAAATATATTTTTAATTCAATTAAAAATATATTTTTAATTCAATTAAGAATAATAGGAAAGAAGGGGTTGTTTTGGCCATTCTGACTTTGTGTATATGGAATTTATCTAGTAATATGAAGAGATTAATTATGTTACATTTATTATTGTGAGAGAAGGATCCAAAAATAATATCTTTCTCATCAAAGTGATGTCGAACAGTAGTTTTGGCAAACAGATAATTTTCCAAATCTTTCCAAAAGGTGGTACAAAATGAACATTTATAAAATAAATGGATGACATTCTCTTTCTCGTTTTTACAAAAGGTACATCTGTCATCAATGTCAGAGAACTTGGAAACATATACATTAGTGGGATAGATATTATGTAACAGTTTGACGTGTAATTCTCTAATTTTGTTAGAAAGAAAAAATTTAAATGGAACAAGCCAAGCTTTACACCAGTTTATATCATTGAAGAGGGAGTTCCAATGAGACTTCCCATGAGGGGTTGTTTGGGGCCCATGGGACCCGGCCGGGCACAGCCCGAAGGAGCGACGTGGGCCTGCCTTCCCGGGGGCCCACCACCCGCAGGAAGGATCAGAAGGGGCCGGTGCTATGTGATATGGGTGGCAGTTGTGGGCGGGGGCCCCGACGACCCAAACCCTGGACAACGACTCTGGCAATGGGGACATGGAATGTCACCTCACTGTGGGGGAAAGAGCCTGAGCTAGTGCGTGAGGTTGAGCGGAACCGGCTAGAGATAGTCGGGCTCACCTCCACGCACAGTTTGGGTGCTGGAACCCAACTCCTTGAGAGAGGCTGGACTCTCTTCTACTCTGGAGTTGCCTGCGGTGAGAGGCGGCGAGCTGGTGTGGGCTTGCTTATAGCCCCCCAGCTCAGCCACTATGTGTTGGAGTTCTCCCCGCTGAGCGAGAGGGTCGCTTCCCTGCGCCTTCGGGTCGGGGGAGGAATTGGGACAGACTTGGCAGACCCGAACGTACCGTGAGGGTCTGTTGGGAATGTCTGGTGGAACCTGCTGTCAGGGAGGTTTTCAACTCCCACCTCAGGGAGAGCTTCGACCAGATTCCGAGGGAGGTTGGAGACATTGAGTCCGAATGGACCATGTTCTCCACTTCCATTGTTGATGCAGCCGTCCGTAGCTGTGGCCGTAAAGTCGGCAGTGCCTGTCGTGGCGGCAACCCCCGAACCTGGTGGTGAACACCGGAAGTAAGGGATGCCGTCAAGCTGAAGAAGGAGTCCTATTGGGCCTGGCTGGCTCATAGGACTCCTGAGGCAGCTGATGGGTACCGGCAGGCCAAGCACGCGGCAGCTCGGGTGGTTGTAGAAGCAAAAACTCGGGGAGGCCATGGAGGAGGACTACCGGTCAGCCTCAAGGACATTCTGGCAAACCATTCGGCGCCTCAGGAAGGGGAAGCAGCTTTCTGTCAACACTGTTTACAGTGGAGATGGGGAGCTGTTGACCACAACTGGGGATATTGTCGGGCGGTGGAAGGAATATTTCGAGGATCTCCTCAATCCCACTGTCATGTCTTCCGTAGAGGAAGCAGAGACTGGGGACTTGGAGGTCGATTCATCCATCACCGGGGCTGAAGTCACTGAGGTAGTTCGCAAGCTCCTCGGTGGCAAAGCACCGGGGGTGGATGAGATTCACCTTGAGTACCTCAAATCTCTGGATGTTGTAGGTTTGTCTTGGTTGACACGCCTCTGCAGCATCGCGTGGCAGACGGGGACAGTGCCTCTGGACTGGCAGACTGGGGTCGTGGTCCCTCTTTTTAAAAAGGGGGTGTGTTCCAACTATCGGGGGATCACACTCCTCAGCCTCCCTGGGAAAGTCTATTCCAGGGTACTGGAGAGGAGAATCTGGCCGATAGTCGAACCTCGGATTCAGGAGGAACAATGCGGTTTTCGTCCTGGCCATGGAGCACTGGACCAGCTCTATACCCTCCACAGGGTGCTTGAGGGTTCATGGGAGTTTGCCCAAACAGTCCACATGTGTTTTGTGGACTTGGAGAAGGCATTCGACCGTGTCCCTCGCGTCATTCTGTGGGAGGTGCTCCGGGAGTATGGGGTTGGAGGCCCTCTGTTGAGGGCTGTACAGTCCCTGTACAACCGGAGCAGGAGCTTGGTCCGCATTGCCGGCAGTAAGTCGGACCTGTTCCTGGTGCATGTTGGACTGCCCTTTTGTCACCGGTTCTGTTCTGTTCATCATTTCTATGGACAGAATTTCTAGGCGCAGCCAGGGGCCAGAGGGGGTTCAGTTCGGGAGCCACCAGATTTCCATCCATCCATCCATCCATCCATCCATCCATCCATCCATCCATTTTCTATGCTGCTTATCCCTTTCAGGGTCACAGGGGGGCTGGAGCCTATCTCGGCCGATCGCAGGGCACATACACAGAACCATTCACACTCACACTCACACCTAGGGGCAATTTAGAGTCACCAATCAACCTAATGAGCATGTCTAATGAGCATGTCTTTGGTCTGTGGGCGCAGCCAGGGGCCAGAGGGGGTTCAGTTCGGGAGCCGCCAGATTTCCATCCATCCATCCATCCATCCATCCATCCATCCATCCATCCATCCATCCATCCATCCATCCATCCATTTTCTATGCTGCTTATCCCTTTCAGGGTCGCAGGAGGGCTGGAGCCTATCTCGGCTGTCAATGGGCGAGAGGCGGGGTACACCCTGGACCGGTCGCCAGCCGATCGCAGGGCACATACACACAACCATTCACACTCACACTCACACCTAGGGGCAATTTAGAGTCACCAATCAACCTAATGAGCATGTCTTTGGTCTGTGGGAGGAAGCCGGAGTGCCCGGAGAGAACCCACGCATGCACGGGAAGAACATGCAAACTTCACACAGAAAGGCCCGACCCAGGAATTGAACCTGCGACCCTCTTGCTGCCAGGCACGCGCTCTACCTGCTGCGTCACCGTGCAGCCCCCGCCAGATTTCGTCTCTGCTTTTTGCAGATGATGTTGTCTTGTTGGCTCCCTCGAGCCAGGACCTTCAGCATGCACTGGAGCGGTTCGCAGCCGAGTGTGAAGCAGCTGGGATGAGAGTCAGCACCTCCAAGTCCGAGGCCATGGTTCTCGACTGGAAAAAGGTGGCTTGCTCCCTTCAGGTTGGGGGAGAGTTCCTGCCTCAAGTGGAGGAGTTTAAGTATCTTGGGATCCTGTTCACGAGTGAGGGAAGGATGGAACGTGAGATTGACAGGCGGATCGGTGTAGCGGCTGCAGTAATGCGGTCGCTGTACCAGTCCGTCGTGGTGAAGAAGGAGCTGAGCCGAAAGGCGAAGCTCTCGATTTATCGGTCAATCTAAGTTCCTTCCCTAACCTATGGTCATGAACTTTGGGTCATGACCGAAAGAACGAGGTCCCGGATACAAGCGGCTGAAATGAGTTTCCTCCGCAGGGTGGCGGGGCGCTCCCTTAGAGATAGGGTGAGGAGCTCTGTCACCCGGGAGGAGCTCAGAGTAGAGTCGCTGCTCCTCCACATTGAGAGGAGTCAGCTGAGGTGGCTCGGGCATCTTTATCGGATGCCCCCTGGATGCCTCCCTAGGGAGGTCTTCCAGGCATGTCCTACCGGGAGGAGACCCCGGGGAAGACCCAGGACACGCTGGGGTGACTATGTCACTCGGCTGGCCTGGGAACGCCTCGGGATCCCCCCCGGAAGAGCTGGGGGAAGTGTCTGAGGAGAGGGAAGTCTGGGCGTCCCTGCTCAGACTGCTCCCCCCGCGACCCGGCCCCGGATAAGCGAGAGAAAATGGATGGATGGATGGATGGATGGATGGATGGATGGATGGATGGATGGATGGATGGATAGAACAAACACATAATCTCACACTTAGATTTCTTTAGTCTTTGACCAGATGCAGCTGAAAATAAGTCAACTAAAGTTATAGCATGTTTAATCTGTTGTTTATCCCGTAAAAATAAAGCTGTATCATCTGCTAGTTGAGTTATTTTTAACTCTTTACCAAAAATAGATAAGTCTTTAAGAACAGAATCATGAATAATGTGTAAAGATATCAACTCAACGACAATCAAAAACAAAAAAGGAGAAATAGGGCACCCTTGACAAACAGATCTCATGACAGGAAATCTTTGTGTAGTATATGGATATAACAAAACCCCACAGTCAATATTCTTATAAAACATTTCAACTGTTGAAATAAAATTTGGAACAAAACCAAACAGTAGGAGCGCTTTGTATAAGAAGTTGTGTTCTACAGTATCGAATGCCTTATAGAAATCAAGAAAAACAACAAGAGCATCAGATTCAACATAGTTGAAGTAATCCAAAAGGTCAAGAACAAGTCTAATGTTAGAGCTTATGTGACGGTTGGTCATGAACCCAGTTTGGGTTTCTCCTATGATCTCATTAAGACCTCTTTTTAAGCATTTGGCAAAAATTAAAGACAAGATCTTATAATCACAATTTAAAAGCGTGATGGGTCTCCAATTTTCAATCAGTAAATGGTCTTTCTCTGGCTTGGGGATCAGAGTTTCATAGTTGTTGACATTTCTTTCCTATCCAGACATTCACAAAACAATTCTATTAACGGGTTTTCAATAATGTTCCAGAAGTGTAAATAGAATTCAACTGGGATCCCATCTATGCCAGGTGACTTCCTTTAACTCAGATTTAATAGCCTCCAAGATCTCAAGTTTTGTGATGGGTTCCTCACATTCCTTTTGAAACTGTACAGAGATAGAGGGAGTGAATGATTGAATTAAACTAAAGAAATTTTCCCAATCATGTTAGGATCCTGTCTCTCCCTGTGTGTCTCCTCTCCTTTTTCCCTGTGTGTGTGTGTCTGTCTGTCTACCCCTGGATCCATGGTTGGGCAGCCCCTCACCTGTTGCAGCCCTCCCACTGCAACTCACCTGCAGTCACTCTCCCTCATCAGGGAGAGTATTTAAGACGTGGACTTCCTGCTCCTCGTCGCCGGATTATTCCTCTTCTCTATGTCGAGTTTGATCAGTTGGTTCGTAAGTACAAGTCTTGTAGTCTGTTCCCTTCTTCAGGGAAAGTTTGTTTTTTGTTGTCCCTATTCTCCAGCCATTTATTGTGCTGTGTTTTTCTTTGTTTCAGTGCCTGTCTGCCGCTTCCACGCGTGCCTCGATCCATACCTGCTTCGTCATCGGTTCCACTCCTTTTGAGTGCGCCTTTTGTTTGTTTATCTTTCCGCTCGTTGAGCGTGTTTTCTGTTCTTCGTTTTGTTAATAAATTTCACCTTGGTTTTACACAATCCCTGTCTTCTGGTTCTGCATCTCTGGGTCCTAATACTTGGCGGCTGCAAAGCCTTAACAGAATAATCTGGCCAGTATGGACCCAGCAAATCCAGTGCGCAAGGCAATGACCATGCAGGGCGCTCTGCTGGGCCAGCATGATCAATTGTTACAGGCATTGTGTGATTCCTCGCAGCATATGGCGGCGCAGGTTGCCGACCTGTCTTGCCATATGACCAGCCTTTCTAGTTTTCTTTCCAGCTCGTCGCAACCTACTGCTAGCCCGTCCGAACCTACACTCTCTGACTCCTTGGTCACGAACCCCGAACTGTTCGATGGCTCTCGGGATAAGTGTCGGGGGTTTTTGCTGCAGTGTAGCGTTGTTTTCCGTCAGCGTCCACGTGCGTTTTTGTCCGACCATTCCCGGGTTCATTACTTGTTCGGGTTACTGCGGGGCAAGGCATTGACTTGGGCGGAGGCACTGAACTCGACCGTGGACATAAGCTCTCTAACTTTCTCTGATTTTGAGAACAGGCTTAGACTGGTCTTCGACCATCCTGACCACGCGGGTAATGCCTCCAGCCCAGGGGCGGATCTACCGGGGTGGCATAGGGTGGCAAATTCTACCCTAAACCCCACCCTAAACCCACAAACCCTTGCCACCCCTGCTGCCACCCCAGTCGGCGGCAATGAATTGATAGAAAAGTCACAGCAAATTTAACGTTTCCGAACGCGAAGCTCCGATGTCCGACGACAGTGCATGCAGCACGAGAGAACGCGAGAGCGGCACGAGACTCCTTTGATTGGAGGGGCGCGAAGCAAGAGAGCCAGGAGTCAAGGACGAAGACACCAGGAAAGAGGTAAAAACTGATTATCTTATCTTATCTATCTAATAATGAAAGAATATTCCATCCATCCATCCATTATCTTCCGCTTATCCGGGGCCGGGTTGCGGGGGGAGCAGTCTGAGCAGGGACGCCCAGACTTCCCTCTCCCCGGACACTTCCTCCAACTCTTCCGGGGGGATCCCGAGGCGTTCCCAGGCCAGCCGAGTGACGTAGTCACCCCAGCGTGTCCTGGGTCTTCCCCGGGGCCTCCTCCCGGTGGGACATGCCTGGAACACCTCCCTAGGGAGGCGTCCAGGGGGCATCCGATAGAGATGCCCGAGCCACCTCAGCTGACTCCTCTCGATGCGGAGGAGCAGCGACTCTACTCTGAGCTCCTCCCGGGTGACAGAGCTCCTCACCCTATCTCTAAGGGAGCGCTCCGCCACCCTGCGGAGGAAACTCATTTCAGCCGCTTGTATCCGGGACCTCGTTCTTTCGGTCATGACCCAAAGTTCATGACCATAGGTGAGGGTAGGAACGTAGATTGACCGGTAAATCGAGAGCTTCGCCTTTCGGCTCAGCTCCTTCTTTACCACGACAGACCGATACAGCGACCGCATTACTGCAGCCGCTGCACCGATCCGCCTGTCAATCTCACGTTCCATCCTTCCCTCACTCGTGAACAGGATCCCAAGATACTTAAACTCCTCCACTTGAGGCAGGAACTCTCCTCCAACCTGAAGGGAGCAAGCCACCTTTTTCCGGTCGAGAACCATGGCCTCGGACTTGGAGGTGCTAACTCTCATCCCAGCTGCTTCACACTCGGCTGCGAACCGCCCCAGCGCATGCTGAAGGTCCTGGCTCGAGGAAGCCAACAAGACAACATCATCCGCGAAAAGCAGAGACGAAATCTGCCGGCCCCCGAACCGAACCCCCTCCGGCCCCTGGCTGCGCCTAGAAATCCTGTCCATAAAAATGATGAACAGAACCGGTGACATAGGGCAGCCCTGCCGGAGTCCAACATGCACTGGGAACAGGTCCGACTTACTGCCGGCAATGCGGACCAAGCTCCTGCTCCGGTTGTACAGGGACTGTACAGCCCTCAACAGAGGGCCTCCAACCCCATACTCCTGGAGCACCTCCCACAGAATGACGCGAGGGACACGGTCGAATGCCTTCTCCAAGTCCACGAAGCACATGTGGACTGTTTGGGCAAACTCCCATGAACCCTCAAGCACCCTGTGGAGGGTATAGAGCTGGTCCAGTGTTCCACGGCCAGGACGAAAACCGCATTGTTCCTCTTGAATCCGGGGTTCGACTATCGGCCGGATTCTCCTCTCCAGTACCCTGGAATAGACTTTACCAGGGAGGCTGAGGAGTGTGATCCCCCGATAGTTGGAACACACCCTCCGGTCTCCCTTTTTAAAAAGAGGGACCACCACCCCAGTCTGCCAGTCCAGAGGCACTGTCCCCGTCTGCCACGCGATGCTGCAGAGGCGTGTCAACCAAGACAGTCCTACAACATCCAGAGACTTGAGGTACTCAGGGCGGATCTCATCCACCCCCGGCGCTTTGCCACCGAGGAGCTTGCGAACTGCCTCAGTGACTTCAGCCCCGGTGATGAATGAATCGACCTCCAAGTCCCCAGTCTCTGCTTCCTCTACGGAAGACATGACAGAGGGATTGAGGAGATCCTCGAAGTATTCCTTCCACCGCCCGACAATATCCCCAGTCGAGGTCAACAGCTCCCCACCTCCACTGTAAACAGTGTTGACAGAAAGCTGCTTCCCCCTCCTGAGGCGCCGAACGGTTTGCCAGAATTTCCTCGAGGCCAACCGGTAGTCCTCCTCCATGGCCTCCCCGAACTCCTCCCAGACCCGAGTTTTTGCTTCTACAACCGCCCGAGCTGCCGCACGCTTGGTCTGCCGGTACCCATCAGCTGCCTCAGGAGTCCTATGAGCCAACCAGGCCCGATAGGACTCCTTCTTCAGCTTGACGGCATCCCTTACTTCCGGTGTCCACCACCGGGTTCGGGGGTTGCCGCCACGACAGGCACCGCCGACTTTACGGCCACAGCTATGGACGGCTGCATCAACAATGGAAGTGGAGAACATGGTCCATTCGGACTCAATGTCTCCAACCTCCCTCGGGATCTGGTTGAAGCTCTCCCGGAGGTGGGAGTTGAAAACTTCCCTGACAGCGGGTTCCGCCAGACGTTCCCAACAGACCCTCACGGTACGTTTGGGTCTGCCAAGTCTGTCCCGCTTCTTCCCCTGCCAGCGAATCCAACTCACCACCAGGTGGTGATCAGTTGACAGCTCAGCCCCTCTCTTTACCCGAGTGTCCAAGACATACCGCCGAAGGTCAGATGATACGACTACAAAGTCGATCATTGACCTCCGGCCTAGGGTGTCCTGGTGCCACGTGCACTGATGGACACCCTTATGCTCGAACATGGTGTTCGTTATGGACAAACTGTGACTAGCACAGAAATCCAATAACAGAACACCACTCGGGTTCAGATCGGGGAGGCCGTTCCTCCCAATCACTCCCCTCCAGGTGTCACTGTCGCCGCCCACGTGAGCATTGAAGTCTCCCAGCAGAACAATGGAGTCCCCGGTTGGAGCACTTTCCAGTACCCCTCCCAGGGACTCCAAGAAGGCCGGGTACTCTACGCTACTGTTTGGCCCGTAGGCCGAAACAATAGTGAGAGACCTATCCCCAACCCGAAGGCGCAGGGAAGCGACCCTCTCGCTCAGCGGGGAGAACTCCAACACATGGCGGCTGAGCTGGGGGGCTATAAGCAAGCCCACACCAGCTCGCCGCCTCTCACCGCGGGCAACTCCAGAGTAGAAGAGAGTCCAGCCTCTCTCAAGGAGTTGGGTTCCCGAGCCCAGACTGTGCGTGGAGGTGAGCCCGACTATCTCTAGCCGGTACCGCTCAACCTCCCGCACTAGCTCAGGCTCTTTCCCCCACAGTGAGGTGACATTCCATGTCCCCATAGCCAGAGTCGTTGTCCAGGATTTGGGTCGTCGGGGCCCCCGCCCACGACTGCTACCCATTCCACATAGCACCGGCCCCTTCTGATCCTTCCTGCGGGTGGTGGGCCTACGGGAAGGCGGGCCCACGTCGCTCCTTCGGGCTGTGCCCGGCCGGGTCCCGTGGGCAAAGACCCGGCCACCAGGCGCTCGCCTGCGAGCCCCAACCCCAGGAATGAAAGAATAAGGAAAGCCCAATACGAGTACACTTGTGATTGTGGTTTTGAGATGACAAAAATTCATTTTAAGAACGTTATTATAGGGCTGTCACGTCTTTTCATAGAATATTGGCTCAGACGTGGCTTGGGGTGAAAAGACAGGCCGGCACGCCGAGTCCATTTTTTTGTCTGAAAGTTAAAGTTAAATTCGACCTCATGTTGTGTCATTCATGTTTAACCAATGTAGTTTTCACACATAATTCAAGCATAACTCTCTTTTGACCCGCTTATCTTGGACTGCAGCGGTGCCTCAGACCTTGCGATGTATGGTTTCAAACAACAATGAAAAAAAAAAAAAAATCATTATTCATCACTGCGCCTCCCGCTGTGTCCGTTCACGGCGGGCGGCTCTGTCCGTAGTAGAACGGCTCCATACACCAGGCATGAGCGGACTGGCTGTCTGTTCAGAGCGGCTGCTCGATCCGTTCATGCCCGGTGTATGGAGCAGCTTCGCTCTAGTGGGGGAGAAGTTGCTGTTATAGCTGATGATTTTTTTTTTTTTTTATTAAGTGACAGCCCTACTAACTATACATAGCCTATAACGTTAATGTTAGCTTGGACTGACATTTTGATTCATTGATTCAGTGTCTGTAAAGGGAAATCTAGTAAATTTACTATTTAGCTGTTATAAGCATGACAATGTCACATGCTCTCTGGGATCACCATCTCATTTGAACACTCTGCTGCTCTGAGATCTCAACATCTGGTGACTGTCTTTTGTATTGTTTTTCTCATTCATTTCTAGCATACACTGCATGGATTGGTGATTAATCCATGCAATGTATGCTGTCTTTAATTTCTTTTGTATTTAAATTTGTATTATGTCTGTAAATTTTGGTATGTTTAAAGTGTGACACTAATGTAAATAGGGTAAATACTGCTGAACATGAAGCAGTGTTGTTGCTGTTGTTTTTTTTAATATATATCCTATCTCTTATACATTGTGTTCTGTGAATATCAATGAAAGCAATGTTCAGTGCCTCGCTTAAGTGCCATGACCAATTTATTTCCATTGTGTATGTATGCTGACCTTAGTACAGTCCATTGATCATGGGTAAGATTTTCTTTAGATTTTTTTTCTTGTAATGCTGCTTACATTCTGCAAGCAGGAATACTTCAGTGTAAATAATCAATTACAAACTACGATAACTTAAATATATTTACATCAAAATAGGTTGCCACCCCTCAAAAATTCCTGCCCCCTTCTTGCCACCCTATAAATATTTTTCTAGATCCGCCCCTGCTCCAGCCGCTTACTTCGGCTCTCCCAGGGCTCTCTAGCCGTAGCCGATTACGCCGTTATTTTCCTCACTATTGCAGCCGACTCCGGGTGGAATGACATCGCTCTCCAGGGAGTTTTTTTCTCATGGGCTTTCCGAGTCTTTGCAGGAGGAGCTCGCCACCCGAGAGAAACCCGCAGATCTACACGCACTTATCGACATGGCAGTCCAGCTGGACAACCGTCGGAGGGAACAGTCACGAAGTCGTTCTTCCAGCCACCCTGTTCAACCGCCACCCCGCTGGCGAGAATCAGCGTCCGACTCCCCGGAGCCCAGGACTCATCAGCCACGCGTCTCTCCGCCTCTGCCCTCTGACAGGGAGGAGCCCATGCAGCTTGGCAGAGCCCGGCTCACCGTCTCGGAACGTCAGCGGAGGATTGCCGCGGGTGAGTGTGTGTATTGTGGACGCACTGTACATTTCCTGCCAGCTTGTCCTATTCGGCCAAAAGGCAGGGCTCATCAGTAGGTTTGGGGGTACTGACGAGCCCAATTTCTCTGAACTCTGTTAACCCCAAAACCCGCAAGCTGCAGGCCCGGGTCTCCCTGGCGGTGGGAGAGGAGGTTTTAACCTGTCTGGCTCTTATAGACTCTGGCGCAGAGGAGAATCTGCTGGACGAGCGCATGGCCACCAACCTGGGCTGTGATCTGGTGGAGCTGGAGGAGCCGATCAAGGCTTATGCCCTCAACGGTAAGGTGATGGCCAAGGTAACTCACCGTACTGCTCCCATCAGACTCATTTTCTCTGGCAATCACCATGAGGAAATTTCTTTGTTCATTTTTCACTCTCCACACTCACCCCTTGTTCTTGGGCATCCCTGGCTTCAAAAACACAACCCACATATTGACTGGAGTCAAGGCAGGATTGTTGGCTGGAGTGCTCATTGTCACGCTAACTGTCTCCGTTCAGCCGTTCCTCCCACAGTGAGAGAGGATAGGATCTCTGAATCTCCTCCGGAGCCTTTGGACCTCTCCCTGGTTCCTGCCGCCTATCATGATCTCGGGGAGGTATTCAGTAAGGAGAAGGCGCTGACTCTTCCTCCTCACCGTCCCTACGACTGCGCCATCGACCTCCTCCCCGGCGCTCCTCTTCCCTCCAGTCGTCTCTATAATGTTTCGCGACAGGAACGTGAAGCCTTGGAGAGATACATCCAGGAGTCGCTGGCCGCGGGTACTATAAGACCCTCCACGTCCCCACTGGGCGCGGGTTTTTTCTTTGTGGCCAAGAGAGATAAGTCTCTCTGCCCTTGCATAGACTATAGGGGCTTGAATGAGATAACTGTGCGTAATAAATACCCACTGCCTCTGATTAACTCTCCCTTCGACTCACTCCAACAGGCCACCATCTTTTCCAAGCTAGACCTTCGCAACGCTTACCACCTGGTGCGCATCAGGGAGGGAGACGAGTGGAAGACCACGTTTAACACCCCGCTGGGACACTTCGAATATGTGGTCATGCCTTTTGGTCTCACTAATGCTCCTGCTGTCTTCCAGGCGTTGATTAATGACGTCCTCTGCGACTTTCTCAACAGATTCGTTTTTGTCTACCTAGATGATATACTGGGGCTGCATGGTGGCGCAGCAGGTAGTGCGCGTGCCTCACAGCAAGAAGGTTGCCGGTTCGATCCCCGGGTCAGGCGGGGCCTTTCTGTGTGAAGTTTGCATGTTCTTCCCGTGCATGCGTGGGTTCTCTCCGGGTACTCCGGCTTCCTCCCACAGACCAAAAACATGCTCATTAGGTTAATTGATGACTCTAAATTGTCTGTAGGTGTGAGTGTGAGTGTGAATGTTTGTCTGTCTTTGCATGTGGCCCTGCAATCGGCTGGCGACCGGTTCAGGGTGTACCCCGCCTCTCGCCCATTGTAGCTGGGATAGGCTCCAGCCCCCCGCAACCCCGAAAGGGATAGGTGGTATAGATAATGGATGGATGGATAGATGATATACTGATCTTTTCTCAGTCCCTGGAGGAACATGAATCCCATGTTCAACAGGTCCTCGCCCGGCTGTTGGAAAATCGCCTCTTTGTTAAGGCTGAGAAGTGTGAGTTCCACACAAACACTGTCTCTTTTCTCGGGTTTATTATCCAGGAGGGCAACCTGAAGGCCGATCCCGAGAAGATCAGGGCTGTCGCAGATTGGCCAGTCCCAGAGACCCGGAAGGAGTTGCAGCGTTTCCTTGGCTTCGCCAACTTCTACTGCAGGTTTGTACGGGACTATAGTAAGATAGCCATTCCTCTGACACAGTTAACTTCTTCTAAAGTGAAGTTCGACTGGTCAGCAGAGGCTGACAAGGCTTTCCGGAGACTTAAGACTATGTTCACTTCCACCCCAGTGCTGATTTCACCGGATCCCTCCAGACCATTTGTGGTCGAGGTGGATGCTTCTGACACTGGGGTCGGGGCGGTACTCTCCCAGTGCGCCCAGTCGGACAATCGTTTACACCTGTGTGCCTTTTTCTCATGTCGTCTCTCCCCTGCAGAGCGCAGCTATGATGTTGGCAACCGGGAGCTGCTGGCTGTCAAGCTGGCACTGGAGGAGTGGAGGCACTGGCTTGAGGGAGCTTAACAGCCGTTCGTGGTCTGGACCGATCACAAGAATTTGGCGTACATCAAGACTGCTAAATATCTCAACTCCCGACAGGCTCGCTGGTCTCTGTTTTTCAGCCGGTTTAATTTCACGCTCTGTCCGCTCTCAGGTTTTACAGTGGACTCACGCTCATCCTGGAGCCAACCGCACGATTTCCTTGCTGCGTCGCCACTTTTGGTGGCCTTCCATGGAGGCCGACACTCGGGAATACGTGGCTGCATGTACCACCTGTGCTCGTGGCAAAGCGTCCCACAAGGCACCTGCCAGTCTTCTCCTTCCTCTCCCCGTTCCCGGCAGACCCTGGTCTCACATCGCGGTCGACTTCGTCACCGGATTACCTTCCTCCCGAGGTAACACCACTATTCTCACTGTTGTCGACCGCTTTTCCAAGTCCACACACTTCATTGCTCTCCTGAAGCTTCCCTCCGCTCTAGAGACTGCAGAACTCCTGGTGGCGAACGTGTTCCGTCTGCATGGCATCCCCGCCGACATTGTTTCTGACCGTGGTCCTCAGTTTTCGTCTCGAGTCTGGAAGGCTTTTGCCAAGGCGCTGGGGGCCACGGTCAGTGGCTGAACATCTGGCTAGGGTCAAGGAGATCTGGCAGAGGGCCTCCAGAGCCCTGGAGCGCAACCAGATGGTGAAACAGCGCACTGCAGACCGCCACAGGACCCCTGCTCCCGCCTATGAACCAGATCAGTCAGTCTGGCTCTCCACCAAAAACATTCCCCTCAAAACTGATTCCCGGAAAATGTCCCCCAGGTTCATCGGTCCGTTCCCTATTGTTCAGGTCATTAACCCACAAGCCGTCACTCTCAAGCTCCCGGACTCCATGAGGATTCATCCCACATTCCACGTCTCCCAACTTAAGCCGGTCTCCTCTAGCCCTTTGTGCCCACCGGCCGAGCCCCCCCCCCCCCCCCCCCCCAACTCATCGACGGGTATCCTGTCTTCTCTGTCCGCCGCCTGGTGGACATCAGAAGACGTGGCAGGGGGTTCCAGTACCTCGTGGACTGGGAAGGGTACGGGCCTGAGGAACGCTCCTGGGTACCCCGGTCGTTTATCCTTGACCAGTCCCTCATCGTGACTTCCATCGGACACACCCTGATCGACCTGCTAGGCCGCCGAGAGGCGACCTTTGGGGGGGGGTACTGTTAGGATCCTGTCTCTCCCTGTGTGTCTCCTCTCCTTTTTCCCTGTGTGTGTGTCTGTCTGTCTACCCCTGGATCCATGGCTGGGCAGCCCCTCACCTGCTGCCAGCTCCTCCCACTGCGACTCACCTGCAGTTACTCTCCCTCATCAGGGAGAGTATTTAAGACGTGGACTTCCTGCTCCTCGTCGCCAGATTATTCCTCTTCTCTATGTCGAGTTTGATCAGTTGGTTCGTAAGTACAAGTCTTGTAGTCTGTTCCCTTCTTCAGAGAAAGTTTGTTTTTTGTTGTCCCTATTCTCCAGCCATTTATTGTGCTGTGTTTTTCTTTGTTTCAGTGCCTGTCTGCCGCTTCCACGCGTGCCTCGATCCATACCCGCTTCGTCGGTGCTCCCTTAGTTCTTAGTTTATCTTTCCGCTCGTTGAGTGTGTTTTCTGTTCTTCGTTTTGTTAATAAATTTCACCGTGGTTTTACTCAATCCCTGTCTTCTGGTTCTGCATCTCTGGGTCCTAATACTTGGCGGCTGCAAAGCCTTAACAAATCATTCATTTGGAAGTTAGGCTTATAAATGTTACTATAAAAGGAGTAGACATATTTGGAGATATCTGATGAGTTATTTATGTCATTATTAATTTTGAGGACATTAACATTATATTATTTCTTTTGCAGTTTTGTTTCTCTAGAGCAAAAAAACAAACAAAACATCTTGCTCTAGATCTTATAAATGCACCCTTAGCCATATCAACATATAATTTGTCTATATTTTCTCTCAGTCCTTTCATTTTAATTTGTTCTTCCTCTGATAAGGACGTTTTTTGTAACAAAGAATGAAGTTCATTCATGATATTAAGTTCTTTAGCCAAATTATCTCTTTTTATATCTTTGGCCCGACGTACTGCTAGTTCTCTGATTTTGAATTTAAAGTACTTTTGAGTGGGACTAGAGTTACCGGTACCAAAGATCTGTTTTGCGGTTATGTTAACAGAACTGCAAAATACATAATCTTTGTGTAGATTAACATTTAATTTCCAATAACCTTGCAGGTGATTGTTTTTTTGCTTAGCTCCAATTAGATGTAAAGTAATTACATTATGATCTGACAAGGAGGCGTATTCATGAAAAGTTTCTGAAACAAAATGAACACTAGAGGGAGATATAAACCATAGATCAATCCTTGACTGCAAAGATCTGTTACCATTACTCCAAGTGAATTCTTTTTTGTCAGGATTTAAAAAACGCCAAATGTCAATAAGAGAAAGCCGTTGAGAAATGAAATTTGTGCATTTAAATCTTGAGGTTTGAGTTGTTCTTGGGGGTATTCTATCGATGAGATCATTCGGGGCATCATTAAAATCACCACCGATTATAATGTGTGCCTCTTTATATTTGTGTTTGAGGACTTCCAATTTATTACATAGTTGTGTAAACATTATCTTAGCCAGAGCTAGATAATTGTGGCTGTATAGATTACATACTATGAAGTAGGAGTTATTCAATTCCATCTGCCCTCATCTGACTGAAAGGAATCAATTATGTCACCATTAAATTTGTTAAGAAGGATGGCAACACCTGCTGACTGTTGAGAGGAGTGACAAAAGTATCCCTGGTCTCCCCATTGAGATTTCCAAAACTTAAAATCACTGTCAACTGAACGAGTATCTGGTAAAAATATTACATCAGCATTTTTCTGCTTACAAAAAATAAAGATTGATTTTCTTTTGGTCATATCACGAATGCCATTGACATTAAAAGATATTATTTTCAAAGAATTAAAGTAGTCTGCCATGAGAAAGGAAAGAAATCAATGAAATGAATTAGATGTCTGTGAATAGAACTAACAAATGAAGCTCTGAGCTGAAACTATCAGAGAATTAAACTTTGTGTAAAGTTGCTGAACGAGTATTGACCGCTGAGGGTCGAGTACCTTGAAAGAGAAGTTGTATCATATATAAACACAAAACAGAAGTGAGTGCAAAGCCCTTATCAGATAAATGTGTTAAGAGGAACACTTAAAACATGGGTAACATTTAGTGTTCACTGGAACATGAACATCAATAATGACTTAACTTAAGCAGTGAATCTCACACCATCAATAATGGCAACAGGTCCCTGCCATTTAGTCTTTTTTCCCTCGGCGCACGCTTTCTGGACGAGAGGCCAGAGCTTGTTTCTGCTTTGCTTCTCCTGGAACGTGAGATCTTCCGCCATCAAAGCTTTTTTTCCTTCATGAACTCTACATTGATGGATGCTCTCCAGACCTTGTACCTGAAGGTACGCATAGTGAACTGTATGATGATGGGGCGTGTGCTCTGATTATCTCGTAGTCGTCCGATTCTGTGCACTGTGTCTACCATAAATCCAAGCTTGCTTCTTTCCTCCGGGATGATCTGGTTGATGACCTCCAGCACTTCTTTTCTCACATCTTCGTTTGGTTTCTCCGGGAGATTCAGAAGAAGGAGGTTCCATCTCCTGCTGTATCTTTCAGCTTCATCTTGCTTCTCTTGCATGGTGGAGAGCTGCTCTTTGAGTGACAACACAGTCACCCGTTTCTTTGCTCTGTATTTCCAGGCTTTTTATGTTTTCTTTTACCGTGGCAATCTCCGCCGTGTTCTTCTGCACCATTTTTTCGAAGTTGGAGAAGCGGTCATTCAAACCGTTGATTGCTTTCACTATGTCCGCGTTGGAGACTTGGTCTTCTTCCATAACTGAGCAGAGCTTTTTGGGGTTGGGGCTATGGAGAGGAGAGGCTGGTAGTGGAGTGCACAGCCCAGCATAAGCATGGTCTGTGATACCGTCCATTATTAGTGTTCCTTTTCTCAGGTTTCTTGCGTCTTGTTTGTTAGCCATAAACACGTGTTGCTGGTTAAGCTAGCTAGCAGCGTGACTGTCTTTTTTTCCTCTTCTTAGGGTCTTGTAAATAGTTTGAGCAAGCCTACCGTTAAAGTGTAGACACAGGAAACATCTCCCACTTCTTCAGGAATGGTTAGGTAAGTCTATTTAGTCCATTTGAAAGTTTGGTACTTGATAGTCGAGAGGAGCTCAGAAGAACGCGTCTGACCAGACCGCCATCTTGCCGGTCCACCGAGTGCAAGTCAGCCGGGTAGACATGATACTGGTCTGGCATAACTTCTGGTGACATCACGGCTGACGCTGATTAACATTACTGCGCATGTGCGTGAAGGACAGACAGGCAGACAAGGTAGCAGTATGGAATCAGATTTGTGTCAAAATAATCAAACATTTGTGTCAAAATAATGCTCTGATTGTTTACTTCAAAGAGCGGCTCTACGAGGCGTTTCGTTCGCGACCGACACCTCACCAATTCCTCTACCTGTTCCACTGTTTTAAAAAATAGTGGCGCAACTTGGTGGGTGTTATCCTGGTAATTTCTCTGTTTGAGAAATACAAGATATGGTGTGTGAGCATGTGAATGGGTTGAAATGTGTGTGTCTCGCGCCCAATGGGTAAGACTTGAGAGGTTTGCCAGTGAAGTCTCTCCGAGGCTGGAAGCGTTGCCCTGCATGTTTGCGTCTGAGGCATGCCCATGCGCAGTTGGAGGAAATGCCAATTGATTACTTTCTCCTGCAACAATTTCCGGGCACTGAGCTGTCACTCAAAAACTCACTAGCCAATGGCGATGCACCCCTGAAAAAGCCCGCCCACGTGAGAGGTTTGTGTTAGAATCGCAAGCGTGACTGCATAGCTGACGGTGAGAGCAAAAGTCTGAGCAGTGAGAAAGAAACAGAGGCTATGACGAAAGTAAAAAACCAATAGTTTACTCATTTGCACAAATAATTTGTTTGCAAGTTACAAGTTTTACTTTTGAGATGACATTTTTTTTGGTTCAGTGAGTTTCATTCTCTCTCAAATTTTTATTTTTGTTTTATACTGAAGAAGTTTTATTTGATTATTTTGACACAAATCTGATTCCATGCAGTAGAGGGTGCAGCGGCAGTTTTGAGAGAAAAACAAAGCTTCAAAAAAATAAACAACGCATCAACTACTAAATTAGTCGTCGACGATTTTGCTCGTCTACGATAGATAGACTTGATAGACTACGTTGACTAATCGTGGCAGCCTTACTAGTGGACCAACTGACTAACCTTTCAAACTGACGTGTTTTCAAAAAGAAGGCGCACACAGTTGTCATTGGCCAGTTTCTTTGATGACAGCCACATTAACCAATCACGTTTAAAGCAACATGGTGAGACAGCCAATAGCAATTGTTACGTGGTATCTTTTTCTTTATCAAGAAAAGATGATAAAGAAAATAAATGAATGATTTAGTTATATTTGTAGGCTGATACATTTAATTACATAAGTATCTCTCTCTCTTTCTCCCTCTCTTCCTGTCGCACACACACACACACACATACACACACACAGATAGATAGATAGATAGATAGATGGATAGATAGATAGATAGATAGATAGATAGATAGATAGATAGATAGATAGATAGATAGATAGATAGATAGATAGATAGATAGACGTACAAAGACACACCTTAAAATGACAGAGAAAAATGTAAGTATGGTCATAAACCTTTATATAAGGAGCTACATATTTAATTACGGAGGTTTAATGTAAAAGTACACATATAGAACTAGTAAGACTTACCTTAAAATGACAGAGAAAGATGTTTGATTGTAATTATGGTCATAAACCTTTATATAACAAGCTACATGTTTAATTACAGGTTGAATGTAAAATTACGCCTAAATATAAAAATAGTAAGATTTATCTTAAAATTACAGAGAAAAACATTAGAATGTTAGTATGGACATAAACTGTTAGATAACGAACTAGATATTTAATTACAGATAATTACTGTCATTTTACACAAAATTGTATGTATTTTTTCTGCAAAAAAATGAGAAATCAATGTATTTGTTATTATTGTCAAAATACTTATAATAACATGCACGTTGTTAATTTACAGATATTATAGATTTTTGTACTATTTTTAAAAAACAAAGTACTGTAAAAATTTTGTTAATTATCATAAAATTTGGATTTTTTTATTTTATTTTATTTTATTTTATTTATTTCATTTTTTTTTTTTTTTTTACAGTGTACTGTATAGCCTACACAAGGACCCACTGGAAATCACAGATGTGATCACCAAAGAAGGCTATAACATCTGTGTTCCTCCATCACATTAGGAACCGTTAGAGACCACTACACCCTGTAGTGACCACTAGACCACTGTATAGTGACCATTACACTGGTATAGAAATGCCTGTGGGAATCATTAAGACTTCTGTAGTAACCATTAGACTCCTGTAGGAACCATTAAGACTCCTGTAGGAACCGTTAGACTCCTGTGGGAACCATTAACACTCCTGTAGGAACCATTAGACTCCTGTATGAACCATTAGTAGGGACCAGTTAAAGTCCTGTAGATTTGTGTAGGAGATAATAGAATTCCATTAGAAAAACAAACCGAAACATTAGGAAAACATAAGTAGCCATTAGAAACCATTACAAAACCACCAGGAACCATTAGAAACCAATAGAATATGTCTAATGGTTGCCTAATGGTTTCTCTGACTTTTTTCAGCAGGGTGTGGGGAGGCCTGTGGCTGCTCGGGTGGGGCTGGTGAGGAGGACCTGCACCTTCTCCTTCCTGTCTATCATTTTCAGCATTAAACACAAATGAATCTGTTAATATGCAAAATGTTTGTAGCTACCCGGCCTTCATCAGTGTTTCTAGTTAGCAGGTGAATGAAATTGCCAATCATTGTGACAATGGAGAAGCATTAGAACTGGAGCAAAACTGTGCTCCTCTTTCAGTAATGCATTTTTTAATTTGTCCCCTTTGAATAAAGGTGTTCAGCTCATGTATAATTCTCTGTGGGGCTGAGTCGTTGTTTGTTGTTATGTTTTTCATCCCTCAGCGCTTTTTTAATTTTCTCATTATGTTTAATTGTGCCTGCAAATGCTATGGCAATGGTATACTGGCAGTGGGGTTCTCCAGACGATCAATCACTCAATTTTGCCCCCCTCTGGCTAAAATTGGAGCTTGTATCATTGAAAAAAAAACATACTCTTCCCTTTCCTCCTTACTTTTTACCAACCTTTCTTCTGCTATTAAATCAGTTAGTCATTGCTTTGTTGTGAGAAATTTTCTTAAAATTCTCAACCAAATAAGAAATGTCTTTAAAACTCCTGGTATATCGGCTTATACTCCTTTCTGCAATAATCATGCTTTTGTCCCAGCATTGCTGGACAATACATTTTCTTTATGGTGTGCCAAAGGATTGAGGTGTATAGGGGATTTACATGTAGACAACAATTTTGTGTCATTTCAGCAGTTAAGCTCCAAATATGATATACCTCATTCCAGTTTTTTTCATTATATGCATTTAAGACACTTTGGGTGAGAAAACATCCCTCACTTTGAGTCAAACTGTGATAGACATGCTCTTTTGGAACTGTTGTTCAATAAATAGTAGACATACGTTAATACAGTTTAAAGTAATTCACCGTTTTTATTACTCTAAAGACAAGCTTCACAAGTTTTACCCCTCTGTTTCTCTTAAATGTGATAAATGTAAAGTCAGTGATGGTACAATGTTGCATTTATTTTGGGACTGTCCGTTAATCTACCAGTTCTGAGTCAGAATTTTTGTGTTTTTCTCTCTGAGGTTTATAAGAGGAAGCTCCCTCCTGACAGGGAATTTGCTCTTTTAGGAGCCTCAGAGGACTCATCAGTGCTCCCTGCACACATACAAGCAGGTCTCTTAATGGGCGTGGTGTTAGCAAAAAAATGTATTCTAAAAAACTGGAAAACACCAACTTCACCATGTTTCAAAAACTAGTTGCATGAATTGGTTTCAGTCATTCACTTAGAAAAACTGCGAAACAGTAATCTTAAATTCCAACTCAAATTGGAGAAAACATGGGGTCCCCTTCTGCAACATTTGGAATCATCCTAATCACATTTCTATTCATTGTTATTTTTCTTTTATTGCTCGCTGTTATTCTCTGTACAAAGATGTTTAAGGATTACCATGGCAGGCTTAATGTATATTTTGGTGACCAGCATAACAATGGTGACTAGCATAACCAGCACAGGATGCTGGTTATGCTGTTCACCAGCATCCTGTGCTGGTTATGCTGGTCCAGCATCCCGTGCTGGTTATGCTGGTTCACCAGGATCACTAGCAACAACATGCTCGTTCACCAGTGTTATTAGCAACACCAAGCCTGTGTACCAACATAGCTATGTTGACTCACCAGCTAAACCAGCATCAATCCAGCATAAACCAGCATAGACCAGCATGGACCAACATGGAAATGATGCTGATCTATGCTGGTTTTTCTAGCAGGGACACTAAACCTGAGAGACTGGGACTGGTATTGTACTGAGCTGAAGGATGAGTTTCAGGTATATCTGTTTAAATTTTCTTGCACCTTTTCAGACCTGACTGCTGTCACTTCAAGACAAACTCTGTGGTTGGTTACTGTCAATGTCAACAACAAGACGCCTTTTCTGGTCAAAGTATGAAGCCCTTGAACACATTTTGAGTGCTAAATTTACAGGAACTTAGAGGTGGACTCATGTTTGGTTGTCATGTAGCAATACATAGAACATGAATTTGCCTTCCGGATGACCTTTGCTTCACTTTATTATTATTGTTTTCTTTGCAATAATGTGCGCTGTTGTATTCTATATTAGCTAGGTAAGGATCACTCACACCTTAGCTTAATTTCCCTGACTGTGAAAATATATGACTGAGGTTAGCAAGAGAAACCCACCTGTGTCAGGCTGAGCTGTGCTTGGAATGCAGACACATCCTTCAGTGGTGAGACCTGGAACAAGAGCACACTTTTATACCCCTGTTATATCCAAGCCTCAAAGCTGTTGTTGTCAGTTTATTTTAGGTGTCATTTGATTGGTTTCATGAAAATAGGTTCTAGGAAGATAAACCTAAATTGGATTAGACTCACTTTGAAATTTGTGATGTGATTGTTAATGCACTTACTCTCAGCTGAACAAGAAATCTGAACCAATGCTAAACAAAGTCAAGCTAACAATCAAGTAGACTGATATCAAAGCCACGTAGGCATCTCACTAAGGTCAAACGTAACAATCTAGTAGCTAACAGACTAACATCCTGAAGAAAAACAATATACCTGAGAGACTGAATCTGGTTTTGTGGTGGAATTTGTTTTGTTAGCTTGTGTACTGAGCTGGAGGACGAGTTTCAGGAAGGTCTGTTTAATGCTGGGGTCACACTACATGAATCCAGTCTGATTCTGAGATGATTCTGTTGTGGCCGATGAATTGCTAGCGTCATGGCCAATTATGACCAACAACAGAGTCTCTATGCCGTAAAGTTTGACATTCTAAAGGACCTTTTGTGGAGCCTCTGGGACGCCCCATGACATGTGTCTTGATGCGCCATCCTTAGCATTGACCAATGAGGTGATCTCTCCAGAGTGCAATCAAGTAGCAAACATTGCAAAGAGGAGGAGGAGGGATGTTGAGGTCGCTGTTGTCAGGTGGGAAAACGAAACAGAAGATAGGTTCATTGCCCCTATTGTCCCCTAAGGAGCTGTGATCGGTCAGGGTCATCCATGTAGTCTTGACAGTCTCCCTACCAAGACACGGCAAGAGTTTATTGCACTGTGATCATTAGATCTGACATGGTGACCATTGTCAGAGACAGCAATATCATGTAGTGTGATCCCAGCATAAGTCTGTAGCACCTTTTCAGATGTGACTGCTATCACTCAACAGCAAGATAGAGACTCTGTGGTTGGTTGCTCTGTGTGTCAACAACAAGACACATTTTCGAGTCAAAGAAGGCAACTCTTGAACACAACGTGACTGCTAATTTTACAAGAACTTAGAAGTGACTCTCGTGTCATTTTTAAATAATGTGCGTTGTACTTCCTATTAACTAGGTAAGAATCACTTACCATCTCTGAATGTGAATA
Source organism: Chaetodon trifascialis (assembly GCF_039877785.1). Taxonomy (NCBI): domain Eukaryota; kingdom Metazoa; phylum Chordata; class Actinopteri; order Chaetodontiformes; family Chaetodontidae; genus Chaetodon; species Chaetodon trifascialis. Next base: position 1,067,984 of record NC_092065.1, on the reverse strand, counting down.
TATTGTATAAAACAAAAGCTACTGAGGGCAAAATCACCTGTGTGCGGCTGAACTGTGCTCGCAGTGGAAACACTTCCTGCAGTGGTCAGAGTGGGATTAGGTGTTGTAACACAGCCTCCACTAGGCATAGTGGTGGATATAATGTTTCCACTGGTCGTACTGGGGATGGCAGTTGAGGTAGTGCATATGATATCTTTTGTGGTCTTGCTATTGCTGGTGGAATACCCCATGGGTGTCGTGGCCATACTGGTTGTAGTGCCCACAGTGGTGGTGGTGAGACCTGGAAGGAGAGCACACTTTTTTTTGCCTCTGTTTTCTCCACCTTTCTGCATATTGTAATTCAAGTTGTCTGAGAGACAACTTGATTTCTGCACCTCCTCTTGATTCTGTTTTCAGGCTTTAGAAATCAAGCTTTGATGGGGTATTTCAGAGAGAGGGCGTTCCTATGATCTGTTGTATAAATGCAGATGTACATGCACGTCACGTGGTGGTGAACCTTAAAGTGATAGCAAATTAGAGATTGGGAGTATAATAAATGGCCACATTTACTTATTTACTTTAAATTGCTTTATATTTTTAACATGCAGAAAGGCTGTCACACATCTCATGAAAGTAGGTTCTGGGAATGTAAGCTGATTGGACTCGGTGTGAAGTTTGTTATGTGATTGTTAATGCACTCACTCTCAGCTGAACTAGAAATGTGAATCAATTCTAAACAAAGTCAAGCTAACAATTGAGTAGACTGATATCAAGGCTACATAGGCGTCTTGCTTGTGTGAAACTTGATCTACTAGCTAACTAATCTTGAAGCTTCCAGTAAAGTCTAAGTCATAGAAAGGATATATTAGTTAATACTAGTTGCTAACTGAAGTTGAAGCTGAAAGTTTAGCTAAACAAAATCAGAGTTAACAATCTAGTAGCTAACAGACTAACATCCTGACGAAAAATACTACACCTGAGAGACTGAGTCTGGTTTTGAGGTGGAATTTGTTTTGTTTGGTTGTGTGATGAGCTGGAGGATGAGTTAAAGGTATGTCTGTTTAATGCCGGGATCAAACTACATGAATCTAGCCCAATTCTGAGTGGATTTTGTCATGGCTGATGAATTTGAATGAATGAATTTGAATTTGATTTGGGTAGCACGGTGGCACAAGTGGTAACACTGTCGCCTCACAGCTAGAAGGTCCCCAGTTCGAATGTGGTGGCGTGGTGTGTCCTCCACCATGCCTTCGGTGCTTGCTGCTTGAGGAAAAAGGGGGCCTTTCTGTGTGGAGTTTGCATGTTCTCCCTGTGTTCACCCGGGGTTTCCTCCTTAAATAACCCCCACTAAAAACATGCAAGAAGATCACCATCTGACCAATGGTGACGGAAAGGAATTGGTCCCCGGGCACCAGCGTCAGCTGGCAGCTGGCAGCTGGCAGCCCACCGCTCCTGGTCTGCCGCGGAGGATGGGATAAAAGTGGAGAAAATAATTTCACGGAAGCATGTAGTGTGTGCAACTAACTATGTGTAATAAATAAAAATACATTTCGTCTTCTTCTTCTTCAATTGCCAGTGTAATTGACAATTATGAACGACAACAGGGTGTCTATACCGGTATGGTTTGACATAGGAGGTACTGACTTCCTCACACCTTCCCTAAATGTGAAAATATTTCCTATGACTAAAGTTACTGAGAGAAAAGTCACCTGTGTGAGGCTGAGCTGTGCTTCCTGTGGAGACGCTGCCTCCAGTGTCTTTTGTGGTCTTGCTATTGGTGGTAGAATCCCCTGTGGGCGTTGTGGCCACATTGTTTGTAGTGCCCACAGTGGTGGTGGTGGTGAGGCCTGGAAGGAGAACACACTTTCATGTCCCTGTGTTCTCCAAACCTTACAGCTGTGGTAGGCAGTTTATTTTAGGTGTCATTTGGCAAAAATTCCATAATAACTTTTCAGCATATTGGAATTCAAGTTGTCTGAAAGACAACCTTACTTCCTCATCTCCTCTTGAAAATCAAGTCCATGATGGGAGATTTTGGCCAATCACCGGTCATTTCAGACAGTTACACTTACTCTCAGCTGAACAAGAAATCTGAACCAATTCTAAACAAAGTCAAGCTAACAATTGAGTAGACTGACATCAAAGCTACATAGGCGTCTTGCTAGTGTGAAACTTGATCTACTAGCTAACTAATCTTGAAGCTTCCAGTAAAGTCTAAGTCATAGAAAGGATATATTAGTTAATACTAGTTGCTAACTGAAGTTGAAGCTGAAAGTTTAGCTAAACAAAATCAGAGTTAACAATCTAGTAGCTAACAGACTAACATCCTGACGAAAAATACTACACCTGAGAGACTGAGTCTGGTTTTGAGGTGGAATTTGTTTTGTTTGGTTGTGTGATGAGCTGGAGGATGAGTTAAAGGTAGGTCTGTTTAATGCCGGGATCAGACTACATGAATCTAGCCCAATTCTGAGTGGATTTTGTCGTGGCCGATGAATTTGAATGAATGAATTTGAATTTGATTTGGGTAGCACGGTGGCACAAGTGGTAACACTGTCGCCTCACAGCTAGAAGGTCCCCAGTTCGAATGTGGTGGCGTGGTGTGTCCTCCACCATGCCTTCGGTGCTTGCTGCTTGAGGAAAAAGGGGGCCTTTCTGTGTGGAGTTTGCATGTTCTCCTTGTGTTCACCCGGGGTTTCCTCCTTAAATAACCCCCACTAAAAACATGCAAGAAGATCACCACCTGACCAATGGTGACGGAAAGGAATTGGTCCCCGGGCACCAGCGTCAGCTGGCAGCTGGCAGCCCACCGCTCCTGGTCTGCCGCGGAGGATGGGATAAAAGTGGAGAAAATAATTTCACGGAAGCATGTAGTGTGTGCAACTAACTATGTGTAATAAATAAAAATACATTTCGTCTTCTTCTTCTTCAATTGCCAGTGTAATTGACAATTATGAACGACAACAGGGTGTCTATACCGGTATGGTTTGACATAGGAGGTACTGACTTCCTCACACCTTCCCTAAATGTGAAAATATTTCCTATGACTAAAGTTACTGAGAGAAAAGTCACCTGTGTGAGGCTGAGCTGTGCTTCCTGTGGAGACGCTGCCTCCAGTGTCTTTTGTGGTCTTGCTATTGGTGGTAGAATCCCCTGTGGGCGTTGTGGCCACATTGTTTGTAGTGCCCACAGTGGTGGTGGTGGTGAGGCCTGGAAGGAGAACACACTTTCATGTCCCTGTGTTCTCCAAACCTTACAGCTGTGGTAGGCAGTTTATTTTAGGTGTCATTTGGCAAAAATTCCATAATAACTTTTCAGCATATTGGAATTCAAGTTGTCTGAAAGACAACCTTACTTCCTCATCTCCTCTTGAAAATCAAGTCCATGATGGGAGATTTTGGCCAATCACCGGTCATTTCAGACAGTTACACTTACTCTCAGAAATCTGAACCAATGCTAAACAAAGTCAAGCTAACAATCAAGTAGACTGATATCAAAGCCACGTAGGCATCTCACTAAGGTCAAACATAACAATCTAGTAGCTAACAGACTAACATCCTGAAGAAAAACAATATACCTGAGAGACTGAATCTGGTTTTGTGGTGGAATTTGTTTTGTTAGGTTGTATGCTGAACTGGAGGATGAGTTAAAGGTAGGTCTGTTTAATGCCGGGATCAGACTACATGAATCTAGCCTGATTCTGAGACATTATGTTGTGGCGGATGAATTGCCAGCGTACTTGACACAGTGGTGGTGGGTCAAGTACGTATGAAGTATGAATGACAACAGGGCGTCTATACTGGTATGTTTTGACATGCTAAATGACCTGTTTTGCAGCCTCAGGGATGCCCCATGATACCCTGATGAAAAGTCTAGCTCACCCACACCTTACCTTAATGTGAAAATATTTTATATGGCTAAAGGTACTAAAAGAAAAGTCACCTGTGTGAGGCTGAGCTGTGCGTCCTGTGGAGACGCTGCCTCCAGTATCTTTTGTAGTCTTGCTATTGGTGGTGGAATCCCCTGTGGGTGTTGTGGCCACATTGTTTGTAGTGCCCACAGTGGTGGTGGGGACGCCTGGAAAGAGAGCAATTTCATGTCCCTGTGTTCTCCAAACCTTACAGTTGTGGTAGCAGGTAACAAACCTGCTTTGTCATTTGAGGATGAGACCTTTCTGGAGATTGTGCAGGAAGAGTTCCATCCAGAGGAGAAAAACAGCTGGCTTACTCCCCTACCATTCAGGTTGCTCAGACCCTTCCAAATAACCATAGTCAAGCCATTTCCCACTTGCAATCCTTGCAACGTACACAGAACCAAAACCCTGAAACAGTTTGCCTGTATAGGTAACCTACAGAGAAAGCACCCCCTCTCCACAAAAATGTTTTAGTACTTACCCCCCAAAAGTGAGTCAGACACGAGTTCTGTTTGACTAGAGTGCACAAGAGGGTGGCATCTCTTGTAATAGCTTTCTGCTCACAGGCCCCAACTTAAAAAGCTTCCTCCTCAGAGTACTGCTTAGGTTCAGAGTACTGCTTAGGTTCAGGAAGCAACCTGTTGCAACAGCCGATATCCAACAAATGTTGGAAGGCGTCTTCTTGAGAGAAGACCTGCTACGGAGGTAGCAGAGTACTGTGAGCAATTGCATGTTTTCAGGAATAGCTCTACACCTGCAGTGGCAACATATGGCCTTCAAAGTATAGATCTGACTCGCATCACTTTGTTGAGAGACACTTTCACTGCATGAAAAGCCACATTTCCGTCAATTTCCGTCACTGTAAATTGCCGTGGAAGTTCTCTCTCAGCCACTGTGACCATGAGGTGTTAAAATGCAAATGTAAATGCTGCAAAGCTATACAAATGCAAATTGGGATTTTGTGTGTGTGTGTGTGTGTGTGTGTGTGTGTGTGTGTGTGTGTGTTCTGTGCCTACAGAATACAAAGAATTTTTTTTTTCATGAGGATTTAAAAGTGTGTTTAAATAATTTTATAGGTTACATACAGGATAAGTGTCCTGACTTTCAAATTTTCCACTTAAATTGCTAAATCAAAGTTGTGAAAATTAAAGCATCTACAGTTCTTGGACAGTGGTCACAATTTTCACATTTTGCCATCACAACACCAGATGAACAATGCTTGTGTGATTAGCTTGCAAATTCCAGCAGGGTAAGTCCACTGATGATTCTTTAAGTAAGAATAAAAAGGGAACACACCAAAGTAATTTTTCTTTTTCTTTTTTTTTTATTTTCGATGATGTTTACATGTTTTATAAAATATTCAGGTACAAAAATAAAAAATCAAAGTACCTAACAAAATCACAGCATGTTTTTCATGCTACGCAACAAAAATGGTTGTTCTCGAGAAATTCCGAGAGCGCGACCTCGCATATGATTGGACGCCTTCTCTGACGCAATGACGTCGGCAGAAAACGACCTCGGCGTGTCTGTGAACGCGAATCGAGCTTGGATTAGAACAGTTACGTTTCGGGTCCTGCTAAACTTTAACTCTGTTCATGCAATGGCTGGACGTCGTCTTCAGTTCATCCCAGAAGGCACTCCTCTGCGACGAGTGGACGGCCTGGTTGCAGAGCGACCATATCCAGAAAGTCCAAACAATTTAGAGAAGAAACTGCTGAGCGTCTTCAGTGGATTGTCTTGGCTGCTAATGCAGCTAATCGCGCAGTTGGCGAAGAGAATGGCCGTGATAAAAGCCAGACTGCTCGGGAGGAGCAGCCCCGACCGAACTGCAGCTGCGGAGACGAAGAGACGGGTGCGTAAGTTACCTAAGTAACGTTAGCATTTAGTACTCCATTGTGCAGTTTTTAGGGCGCCAAACCTTTATTATTCTTATTGCACTACGTTCCGAACGTTTGGTAATCGTTCACGTTACATTTAACATTACAATGTATTTTGTATTTTAAAGGAAAAGGTGCGACGTCTGCACAATAGTGACGGAAACAACAGGCGATATGAACCTGAGCAGGGGTAAGTTAATAAAACACACAGGAAATATTCTGCAGAATGTAAGTAAATATAAACGTTGCGTGACGTGTTTGTACTTTTTGTGTTTTACAGACTAAACCCGCCCCACAACGAAACGGTGACGTCATGTTTGATGGCGACTTTAACTGAGAGTCCAGACATGGATGGTGTGGACAGCAGTCTTTTTATGTAAGTTGTTTTTTGTTGTTGTTGTTGTTGTTGTTGTTGTTTTTACTGAGGTCAGGCAGCAACTGTGAAGATTTCAGCTCGCAGCAGGCAGAGAAGGAAGTGGGTAAGAGTCCCATGAATGCCACTTTATTTTCACAACAATGTAAAAATGGGCTGAATTTTATTTATTAGCTGCTTAGTTTTTGACAAACATGGTCACATATGTTATAATGTGTTATTGTTTCTTAGCAGTACTAATATTATATTAACACCTGTATTTACAGCTGCTGGAAGCAAGAAGGAATGTCCTAGCTCTCCAAACTCTGCCAGACACTGCAAGAGCGGCTGGAGAGCGACCCAAAGTATGTGGCGACACACCGCAAGAGGCTTCACATCGAGTCCCCTTCAAAGCGACATGCGCCAAACCAGTATGACCCAGAGGCAGCAAAGAAGCATTTCCAGAGGCCTTAGACTCTTTTTCATGCACCATGGACGAGCGGCATGGCCCAACCCAGAGAGTCTTATCAGTGAACCCCTCTGCACATTTCCTTGCTTTTTTCCCCACTAGTCACTGATTTTACTTGGTTGATCCTTGTTAATGTGTGTGTCACGATTTCATTAAAGACTTTTTTTCAAAATGTTTCTGTCAACTGTGTTCTTTGTGTTCTACTGTGTGGTAGTGTAGAAGGTGGATCGCCAAATAAATCAATGAATCATCAATCAAATAAAATATATATCATTTATATTTTATATATACATAAATATAACAATATAATAATTATTTTTAATATATTAATTTATTATATAGTATTTAAATTAATATGTAAGATGACCAATAGCAGCAGAGTTGTCATCCAATCACATGATCACTCACTCATGTGATTGGAGTTGCTATCCAATCACATGATGGTTTCCTTTTAAAATGCCTGTGGAATCATCCAATGGTTGTTTGTGAAGTCAGCAGGCCAGCTTGAGTAGATCAACGTCAGTAGCATTCATGTGCTAATTAGAGCTATTCGCACCTTCGCGAAGGCGCAATTAACCACGCCCCCCGCCGACAGATGGTTCGTTTCCGACGATTTTCGGAGCCGGCGAAGTTCCCCGTAAACTTGCCGTAAATCGCTGAAAATCAACAAACTTCGCGGGGATTTACGGGTTGAAAATGTGGTTTTTCATGCAGTGTTTTATGTGGATAATGGGCTCATCTTCCTCCTGATTGTAGCTGAGGATATTGATCTTCAAGTATACTCAAGCTTAGTGGACAGAGTCAAATCTTAAAATTGCCTCAAACAGCATTACTGTGATGCAAGTTTTCACACCTGGAGACCTGGCTGTGGACCTAAAAGACTTAGGCCTTGATGAAGAAGCTCTGCCTATATAAAGAAACCTTGGCTTGCACTATAACATGGACTCTGACACTTTCACATTTAGAGTAGCAGTCAGTGACAAGCCATTCAATTGCCTTGGAGTGCTAGCCACCATAAATTGCCTTGTTGACCCTTTGGCTTTGGCTGCACCGGAGACCATCTGGGGGTGAGCTCTGCTCAGAGAATTCTCTGCCGGTGTACATGACTGGAACACCAAACTTTTTGGAGATAAGTTAAACAAGTGGGAAACATGGGACAATCATCACAGGAGGTAGACAGTAGCCTTAGGCAGTGGAGAAAGAAGCATAAGTTCAGTTGTTACCTACTGCAGCTTGAAAGGTGCTTCAGACTGGATGAAAAGTGAATTTTCACCCTGATTTATTTTATAGTTTACAGACAGATTGTCAAAGAGCAGACAGGGTATGTCTTGGTAGCATGTAACAAATTAAGGAAATACTTGTTCTGATATTCTGATTTAGTCTTTCTATTTTCGTATCTTTTGGAAGTTGAAAGATGTTCAGCTTATGCAGATGCATCTTCATCTTTACTCACTTGACATGACAAAAAAAAACAGCTTTGGGCCATATTACATTCACTTTCACGACCATGCTGAAATTCGGTCTTTGTTTGCTCACGCACTCTCATAGAACTTTCACACCAGCACTGACAAACAAAGTCTGGTGTGTTGGCCCATTGAGTCGTGTTTGGCACACATAATGGTCACTCAACCTGACCGAATGTACACAGGTGAAACAGGGATGTCTGGTGATCCGTGACTCAAATTGCCTGGTGACAAACGTGTATGCCAATTTCCCCGGGTCGGCACATGACTCGTTCATCCTGGCAAATTCTAGCATCCCTACAGTCTTTCAGGGAGACACCCCTCTGGATGGGTGGCTGCTAGGTGATAATGGCTATCCACTGAAAATGTGGTTGATGACGCCATATATCACACCTTCAACAATTCGGCAGCATGGTTTTAACAGTGTTTTCAGCAGTGCTCGGTCAGTCATTGAAAGCACACTGCGATCAATAATTAGCAACAGCCACGATTCAATGCAACTATCTGAGTCAGCACATACAGTCAGACTAAATTTATATATTTTGATCAGTATCTCATCTGACCACATCGCAAGTGCCTTCGGCTCGCATAATGGTCACTCACCCTGACCGAATGTACACAGGTGAAACAGGAATGCAAACTAATCAATTAACATCCCTGTGCCAGCCAGAAACAGCCGTGGCATCCTACAGAGCATACATACTGCATCTATTTCAGAGCACTCGAGAGACAGAGAGAGACAGACACATGGAAAAAACGTAAGTGATGATTGTTATCCGCTATTACCCACGTCATTTCATTCCAAATACAAATGTAATCGTAGTAATGCTTAACGTTATCTACAAAGATGGAATACATCATTGCTTTGAGGAGGATGAAGAGGAGGAGGAGGAGGAGGAGGCCGAGGATTTACCATCTAAGGACCTCACATTTAGACATGAGTGATGTCAGTCTCCTTCTGGTTAAAATTTCAGTAAATATTTCCTGAATTCAAAGTTTTACGCAAAAATTTTGTGGTGGAAACTGGTCAACAGTGAACCTAAAACTTATTAAAACTAAAAGGCAAGAAATCTCTCGGTCTGGAGGGGTCAGCAACTAATTCACAGTGTTACAAGCTACAAGCTCCTCATTCTGGCACTCATGTTGGCTACCTTTCAATCTTTAGTACAGTCCTCTGTAAAGGTTTTCTTCTTACCTAATGGCACCTCCACCGAGACAATAGCTGTAGCTTCGTCACCATTAGACGTGTCTCTTGCCTCCACCTGGAAGTGCAAAGGAGAAGTTGAGTGCCTAAAAAGGACAACAACTTTCAATCAGACACGTTTATCAGACTGATAAACTCACTTGCAGATATAACAGGCCTCCTGGGAGAATCTTTGTCATGAATAAATATCCATCTATCATGACGAAATCACTGCTGTTAATGGAGTAAGTGATGTGGGGATTTACACCCATTCTGGCCTGAAAAGAAATGAAAAGGTTTGTGCTGTCACCAAACACACAAAACTGATTCAATGAATATTCAGTTGCAGAAAAGGTAGCCCTCCACTATTAGTTGATTAATGCTAAGCTACATTAGCCAGCGTAGTTTGCTGAAGCCTAGAGAGTTTACCAAAAACATTGTCTGGCACCACATCTCATAACCACATCTCAAATCAGTGGTGTAGTCTATGTGATACGCAGGTATACGCCATGTACCCACTGGAAAAGGTCAGTGATTTGCGTATACCCAGTGGTTTAGTCTGTGTGATACGCCGGTATAGGCCCTATACTCGCTAGATTTTTTTTTCCATATATCCACTTGGTGCCCAAGCATACGTAACAACATCATTTTGTAAAAACTTTGACACGCTGATTAATTCATTATATCAACCCAGTCTGTGTTCACATGACTTTTGGACCTATAAGACTTCCGTTGCCCGTGATGGCAACAGCAATACAATTCTTTGGTGGGCATTCTCTGCAGTATTGCAGAAAGGAGAAAATCAGCGAGTGAATTACAAAGAGATGAAATGAAAACAACGCCAGACAACACTTTTTCCAGTGTTTTCCAAAGCGTGCCACTGAACCCACGGCCACTTTGGGTGACACTGCAGCTTCAGCAGAAGAGGTTGGAGAAAAAAACAAAACAGCTGGATGAGGTTGAAGCTGAAGCTTCTCTAGATACCCCGGAGAATTAGCTTGACGCTCCCACAACGCCAACCGCTAAGTGAAATATTTAAATATGTTGTAGCGTCCCTTGGTACATAAACCACTACCATCAGCTGGTTTCTCGATGCTTTATTAATACAATACAATAGGTGTTTGCTTTTGTCTGTGGCCCACCATGAAGGTTCAGTTTTGACCCTCCAAGAGGAAAGGTTTAAACATCCCTGCACTATACTGAATTAGAGAAATGTACAGTGTGTGGAATCAGTGTTTTACAGCAAAGTCTTGATCTATGGCGATGATCCTCAGAGGCTTATCCATGTTCTTTTCCATCATCATGTTGCCCACAGCAGTGACGATGCCTTCGTAGTCAGTCTTCGGAAACTGTGGAAGGTGTCGACTCCTCTCCTGAAGAGTGATTGTGACGGTAGTGGTGGCAGACTGATAACTGTTTTTCTTCTGAGCAGCCTGGGAGAGAAAAACATACTTAATGGAAAATCTAAACACAAAAGCAGATGCAGATCTTTTTTTCTTTGAGAGCCTTTGAGAGGTTTGGTGATTTGAAGGTAAAAAACAGGACTGCACCCAAGTAGCCAGGAGTCCTGCAGCAGAACTCACCTTACGAAGACATTTTTTTACTACCCACTAACCAAACTACATTTTATGCATTAATTCATCCATTCAATGACAATTGTTCTTAATTCCATCTCCTTACATTATGGTCTAAATTGATTTCAAAACCTCCACACAGCCAGGTATGTAAGTCTTATGGAGAACACTAAATCCATTTTATTGTTACCTTTTATGCAGTCAAAAATAATGTATAGAAAGGTAGGTAGAGTTGAAATGATTAGCCAGTGAATCAGTTCATCATTCGACAGTTGATTATCGAATAATCAGTTAAGCAATTTTATAAATGAAAATGCACAAAAGTAATTGGTGCATGGTTCTTAAATAAGCTAATCAATACCGTATATGCAGGTTTTCTTGTTTGGATTTGTTTTAGTTTGACAAAAAAAGCAATCTGTGGTTGTCAACTGTAATAATAATAATAACATAAAGAAAATATTTGTTAGTTGCAGTCCCATTGTTTTTGTTTTGTTTATTATTAAAAGGAAGAAAATGTGGTCTTTGAGAAAATATTGGAAATGCTTGTTTTGTCTCAACAACACAGACCGAGAGTTAACACAAAGACACCACCGTTTGAAAGAACTGGATAAAAGCAAATAAATGTTTGGTCTTTACCACCACTGTCAGACTGATCATCTCATCCATGATGTTCAACATGGTGGTGTTCCACACAGTGATGTTCCCCGAGGTCTGATCGATTTCAAACGCTCCCGATTTATTTCCTATGACACAGACAGACTGAGTTCCTGCCAATAATCAACAACTTATTTCTGTGGATTTCAATGTCAGACTGAAAAACTAACTCTTTATTATGATCTAGGTTGCTTACCGGTCAGGAACGAGTACGTTATCTCCTCATTTATCCCAAAGTCTCCGTCGATGGCGTGAATCGGTCCTGGTTGCAGAGGTATCACGCCATTCTGCAGAGGAGGAAACACTCTGATCATCATTGTGTGACTAACACAGTGGAGACCATCGTTCTTTTGCATGACCACAGTGGAGAACAGACTGGTTTAAGGCCTCAGCCTGCTTCAAAGAAAGTGCTTTTCAGATTGTCTAACAATATCTGAAACCTCCTCTCTGAAAGCTTAAGTGACTGAAGCTGCATCCACCATTTTTGTTACTTTGTCAAACCAACAATTCAGCAATCATGCAGGCTTTACGCAGTGATTGGTGAGGTGAAGGTAGCGCTTCTGTCTCGTTTTGAATCTTCAACCCAGTGCAACACCATTAATGTCTTCAAGAAGGGACTGTCTGAAAAGTGTGTGCTGTTATCCTCGTACGCAGGGGTTAAAGTGGGCCGGAGCCCCCCGGAGCTGAGCTCCGCCTCCTTAATCAAATAAATAAATGATTCAATTCAAACTGGCAGTAGCGCCGCAGACTACAGATCATTTTCGCATGCACAGTCTGCAAGGCTCTCTCATCACCGAGATGCTCAGCAAATTAGAGCACAACATCACCCTCTGCTGGCCCCGCCTTCTTTAACACGCAGCATCTACCGTGTCAGTGTTATTGTTTGAATGAGAGCATGTCTGCGGAAACGGCTTTTAAGCCAAAGTAAGTGGATTAAGTTAAATTTACATTGATGGAGAAGTTCTGTAATATTCAACAATTCAAACAGGCCAATAAGAAGAATTTAAATTTAAAAATGGCTAGCTGCTTTAGATTATGTGCCTTGTGTAATGGCAAAATGTTAACGGTTATCCTGGTTAACTTAAAGGCAGAAACTGTCTAGGCTACCAATGGCTGTCACTGCCGAGATTTTTATGTTTATGAATATTTATTTAGCCGTTGGAATACATAATATCTGATCATTTTGTTGTTACAGATTGAGGATGAAGAAAAGAGAGGGCACAAACGAAGAAGAATCACTGATTATTTTCAAAGGTAAGGATTTGAAAAAGATAGATCACCCAGTGAGAAGTCCATGGAGTCAAAATATTGTTTAAGTAGAATAATGGTTTTATTTCATTAAAAATGTTGGCAATTACTTTAGACCAGTGTTTCCCAAACTTTTCACAGCCCGCACCCCTTCAGACATTTGACCTTTAGCCACGCACCCCCTACTCTCACGCACTTATAGCAGCTAGAAAAAAAAAAGTGTCTGTAAGCCTGCTGCCACCTGCGCCTTTTTGATGAGATACTCTCTCTACCTGAAGCTGCCGCTGCATGCTTTCCCACATCAGGAGGCTCTGCATCCGACTCCTCATCGCTGTCCGTGGCTATGCTAGCAGCTTCGCTAGCCACATTTGCACTGCTACTAGCATCCCAGTCCAAGGTACAGCTTGAAGTTGAAGAATAAGTGCATCTTCGACTGTGGGCTGACTGGTGGTAGCAGTTTTGATCCATTTTAGCCATATATCTATTTTCGGCAGTTAGCTGGGCAACCAGTATGAGTGACAGCAACTTAGTGATCTCCTCATGTGTTTCACCTGTCTTGTTTCACTCACCTGTGTGTCTATATAGGTTTAGTTTTCACTTTAGTCTTTGTCCGAGTCTCTGTGTTAGGCTGTTTGCTGTGTTTCTCTGTGTTCTTTAGCCATGTTAGATTGCTATGTGTGTGTTTTGCCTGTTAATCCGGCCTGTATTTTTCTGTTGAGAATAAAGCCAATACAGTTTTTTGCAATCATTTCCGTAATTTTCCCTACTGTGTCGCAACACCGAATTTGGGGTGTTAGGGCTCCCCCACCTGTCAAATCCCACTTTAACCACTGCTTGTACGTATGATTCATGGTGTTGAAGTGTTGGAGAGAGATCGGGTAAGCAGTGGGATGCACTTTGGCTTTATATGTCAAACTATATAGTTTCTTTCAAGCTTATCCAGGCCTTCGGACAGTGACCTGAAAATACTCCAGCTCAAGCAAAATCACATCTCTTCACTCCATCTACGTCTGTCCCCTGAAGGTTCAGTATCAGCACTGGACTCCGGATAAAGTGTTGAGACACACAGTTGACGTGTCGCACCTCTTCGTTTAAGTAGACCATGCCGGTGTAGCCGGAGGTCTGGCAGATCAAAGCCCCAGAAAGAGTATAATTGGTGCAGGGCTGGAACCATGGTGGCCGGTTGTCCACGTCAATGATGGTGACCATAATTTCGGCGGAGGAGTTAAACGAAGGCTCAATATTGGATGTTAATGGTGTGTCCTTAAAAAAGAAAAAGTTGCAATCAGAGTCAATCTGGTTATTTCAGTACCTGTAATAAGTAATTGTCTGGGTTGAGCCTGAGAGGAGAAGCAAAAATGTTGGATGACAGTGACATTTATTCAGCAAATATCTAGACAGTTTAGATGTTTGACTGCCAACATTAATCCTGAAATGTTTTCCTTCCAACAGCCACACAACAGAGAGGATCCAGATTGTTCAGTCTGGCCATCAGAAGGAATTCAGGAGGCTTCACTGTCACACATGACGTGCTGACAGGAAGAGCTGGGGAACAAACACTGGGATTAGTGGATGATCTGCTCAACCTGCTAAGCCATAGTCACCCCATGTTCACTTTTTGCCTGATTTAGCACTGAAGAGAGCATGCCTGACCTCCAGAGCGCGAAAAGAAATATTTGGTTTCGTTGAGTTCGAAGAGTGACATCAGAAGCAGCAGTGTGCAGCACTCACCTGAACTTTTAATACCAGCTGGACACTTTTGACTTTGTCATAGTCAAGAGGCATCTGAGCAAGGACAACCGGGTCTGTAGGCGACTCCAGTTTAAAGCCGCTCTGCAGGAATCAAACAGGACAATTAACACGGTTTAGATCTGCCTTTGAGCTGAATGCATCCTGGATTTTTCTCAGTATTGGAGAACAAATTAATATTTAATTTATCTAAAAATACATTTAGTGCCATGAGGCCTTACAGATTCAGGCGTCAGCGTGTAGTAGAGACTGTCCCCGTCTAAATCTGTTGCAGCGAAGGTGCCCAAGGGTGTGTTTACAGGAGACATCTGGGATGAAACGGTTCAGTCAGTCAGTTTTCAACATTTCACTGGATTTTGCCTCACTGAAAAGTCTCTGACACTCACAGCATCAACAAACCTCACCAAACCTCTACTGTAAGGTAGAGGAAGCAAACGGAAGCAGTCTACAGTCTGAAATATGATCACATGATGTGGCATTCAGATAATCTTTGCCTGAAACCAAACTATGAAAATCAGCTCCAGACCAAAAGTGCTTTTGAATATGTGACCAGCAACGATAAAACCAGCAACAAGTCTCCTGGGGGGCATTTTGAGTTATTTACAGATTCTGTAGAAAGTGTAGTTTGTAAGCTTTCCAGCGATGTCTAACACATGGAAATCTGAAAATATTTGAGGAAGATGTGGCCATTTGAATGTAGGCACTCCTCAAGCTAGTTTTTTGAGAAATCCAGCCTGAAAGGTTCTCACCTACCAGGGGAGCCAGGTAACACAGTGCTGCTCATTACATCTCATTTACATAAGCCCAACCCCCTAACCATTGTTCAAACTATTGTAGTAGTTTTGAACAAACTATTGTAGTAGTTTGAACAATAGTTATCAAATGGAAATGGAAATTCTTTTGTTAGAAAAAGCCCCTGAATAGGCCCCTGATAGAAATAAGTATCTACATTTGCTCCTTAAGTATATTACCTTTCTTGTTTTTCATTTATTCAGGGGCTTTTTGTAACAAAAGCATTCCCATTTCCATTTGATGACAATTGTTCAAACTACTACAATAGTTTCTGTCCTGTGGGCTAACAGATACCAGATGTCATTGATGGCTAGACCAGTAGGGGGGTTGGACTTATGTAAATAAGATGCAATGAGCAGCACTGTGTTACCTGGCTCCCCTAGGTGAGAATCTTTCAGGCTGGATTTCTCACTAAACTAGTTTGAGAAGTGTCCACATTCAAATGGCCACATCTTCTTCAAATATTTTCAGATTTCCATGTGTTAGAAATCGTTGGAAAGCTTAGAAACTACACTTTCAGAATCTGCAAATAACTCAAAATGCTCTTGGGAGACTTGTTGTTTGTTTTCTTGTGGCTGGTCACATATATGGACATGCTGTTCACATACTTTTGGCCACATCGTTTACTTAAGCAGCAGGAGCAATAGTTGCAAATCCATGAATTCTGAGAAGCTTACAAAATGAATCCATTTAAACAACATTGTGTCAGTGGTCACGTCAAAGCAAATAAAAATCTGCAATGATGAACAATAATTCCTGATTAGCTACATGTATTTATCAGACTCTTACCTCACTGAAATTGAGATGGTAGGAGCTGGGACTGAAGACTGGATTGTTATCATTCACATTGGTCACAATAACAACAATGGGGTGGATCGACTGGAAGCAGAGAGACAAAATCCTTGGCAAAACTAAAACTAATTTTGCATGTTTACTACATCTTGGAAATTCAAAGACACTCTCATTCAAATTCTTAAATCCCACTCAAATAAGTGAATGATTTTTTTGTGAATCTATCTGCTGCTGCCTTCACAAAAAATCATTCAATTATTTTAAAAGTTTGAATACACCACAAAGTGAAAGATTAGTTCATCACAGATTTCATCTATCTCAGTTGACATGTTTAGTGTGTGAGGACAGTCTTACCGTGGCATCTGAGGGGTCAGTACAGAGAATCTGTACTCCATAATGTTTTGTAGTCTGCAAACAAAACAAACGTCATGCTCAAAGGCAGGTTTGTTCACAGTACTGAAGTATCAGTTCATCAGTGTCAACACTGAGACCTGGGTTTGGATCTGGTTGCTGCTATTTGACATGACCTACAGTACCTCAAAGTCCAACGGCTTTTTAATTCTCAGCTCGTATTCTACGAGCTCAAACGTGTCGTCAGGGTTTGCAGAGGCAGATGCAAACTTAAGAATCACACCTGGTTTGGTGGGAGTGATTGTTGCCACAACTTCACCGACTTCTGCATTCTCTGGCATCTCCACATCATAAGGACCAGAGCATACTGAGGAGAGAGAACACAGCTGTCACATTTACAGACATAATACCAATGTTTAGTGCATCCTGTCGGCTCTTTCTTCTCCAAAGTCCGGTTGGAAAATGGTTTCATCTCTGCGTCCAGTAGAGAGCTCATCACAGTGCTAGCCCAATGCTCGAAAACATGGAAAATTTGAAAGTTCTCTACACTTACAGGTACAGACTAACTATAAACTGAGGCAAACGCAATAAAATTAAGTGAAATTGGAAGAATTAGAAACAAAACCCACCGACTGTCACATAGTGTCTAAATTCCTATATTAGAAACTTGACAGATGCTCAACACAAGATGTGTGCTGGTTGTAGTTCTGCAAAGCACACAGTAAATATGGTGAGATAATACTTTTATAATGTGCTTAAAACAGTCCTTAAATCTCAAAACAAACTAACAAAAAGGTTTTTCTAGTTGGCCATAGTAGTAGGCTGCTTCTGCCGCCACAATCTGAGGACGTCACTGTAATTTAACGCATTTATTTTCATCTTTTAGTCATTAGCTTCAGCTGCTGTCCACTCCCACAGCTCTTGTCTGCACATTTGATCAGCCTGTCATTCATTGACAGGTCACACGCTCCTTCCACTTTTCAGAATTTTGTAAAGAACAAAAATATCTGTAGAGCAACGGATAAATAATCTTAGCTTGGATTCCAGAACTGAGTGTCAGCACTTACTGTAAATGTCTCCACCCCTCACTTCTGTCTGCAATCAGATACTTTCCACAAAGCTGTTTATAGATGTCAATCCCGTTTCAGTCACCTGAGCTCTTCCTCTGATTTTATTCCTCTTGTACATCATTTATTTAATTTTACACATTGTGAGTAGTTAGGACTGGTTTATCCGAACCAGTTAGCATGCTGTTAGCATGTTATTAGTAAGCCTATTATTTTGTGGAAGGCGACACCGTCAGTCTGATCAAACAAACTGTACAGTTCAGTACTTACTGGACTGGGCCTCAGCGGACGGTTGAAGCAGAAGCAGAATCAGAAGTAAAAAGCCAAAGGACGTCCTCACAGTGAAGTGTGGATGGACCCCATCCATGTCTCCGTTCGTCCTGCCTGAACTGATCCTCGTCTGTCTGTGTTCTCTGCTTATCTGCTCGGCTTTATGGCTGCGCTGGACTTTTCCCCGCCATAAAATCATGTGTCTGTTTGCTGAGAAGTCATATAAGATCTTATTTTTCTTACCTTGTCTTTTAGTGTCATCGGTTTCACTTGAGACACATCATGGTTTCATCTTCCAGAAATCGAAAGAATTAATGACAACATAAAGATTTCTAATGTTCAGCTAATGTCCTCATAAAACTAACTCTTGTATGATCCTCTTCTAATCTTGGTCTTTATCAGGAGTTCATGTGCCCTAATTTCCATTTATGGTTAACAACAATGGAACAAACACACACACATAACAACATGAAATTACAGGAAACAGACATTAATTTACCGAGTGTGGAAGGAAAGACTTTCATGTGTTTTAGATATTCAAAATGCTTCTTAGCTAATTACCGTCTCTGCGACTTTCTATTCAAACCATGGTTGGTTACACTGTAACCTCTGTTCTCTGAGAGAGCCTCAGCCTTTATTCCACTCAGAAATGTTCTGATCAAACCATTAACGATGTCACAACAGTGCAGGTGTTCATGGGTAATCGTTACGGGAATCTGAGTTTCGCTTACATAACTCAAAAAGGCTCAAAATTAACTAAGCAGCATTAACTGAAACTGAAATTTACTCCTATATTGTTTCATACCTGTATATAAGGGATATTCACAGAGCAGAGTTTAATTGGTGGGACTGCCCCGTTGGCACACACACAGATATACATGTACACATATCTTGAACTGCCATAGACATTGATTTTTTTTCAGCTCATAGTTCATAGTACAAACAATAAATGGTGAGACTGGTGGAGAGCCCAGTCCCTCACTTCAGGATGTAGAGACACAGGTAGAGCATTTAGTTACAGTTACAAGTACTTTTGGTTTAAATCTAGAAAAATATTTGTGAATTTGTCTTCACATTCCACGGTGCTCAGTACCAAACATACAAATATACAAGCACTAACTGACATGAAAGTCATCTCTTACATTGTTTTTTTCCTCGTTTTTAACTCATCTCAGTCAAACGTAAATCACGTTTCCACAATGGATTCATCTCCACCTGGTTTTAACATGTGACCTACACCAGGACACACTATATGGATAGTAATGTCAATCCACAGGCCTCTGTATTTATACCTGGTATTAACAAGCACATTGTGATCAGACTATAATACAGAAGTTCAGGCTTACTTAAGTTAGCATGAGGAGGCAGAGTTGGTTGATCTTTCAAGTGAGTGGATGTTTTTTTCTGAATGTGGTCATGATGTCATGATTACATTGGATCCTAGCAGGACATCTGAGGATGGTTTATCTACTGCTAAGTACTAAGTTGAGGCCAGTTGGGCCTGCTCTAGATTCTAAAAGACATTCAAAGTTTGTGGTGTAAACTGAAGAATCCTTTTTGATGAGAAATCCTGACTCTGCACTTCCAGATATACCTTGAGCTCGATGACTGTGAGTCTTCATAAACATCTGAGGGCTCCTTTTTCAATGTAAACTGTGAAACTCTCAGGAATCTTGGGAACTAAACTAGAAAGCAGAAGTCTCTCTTTTCAGGATTCCCTGTTTGTGTTTCCACTGCATCTGGAGTCTCCACAGTTGATTATCTTTTCACTCTGCTGCCACACCCTCAGTCACTCTTTAGCACTCCTTTAATCTCTTGTTCTTGCTCTATTTTAAAAACAAAGCAGGAAGCCGATAACAAAGTGAAACTTAGCTTTTTTGACATTAATAAATGATATATATAAAAAAAATCTAACCTTTGTCCTTATATTGATACAAGACTATTTTATGAATGAAGGTGCTGTGGTGTCTGTGTTTGACTAATCAACGACCATCAACTCAAAAGGTCCCGAACCTTTGCAAAGTACTACCCTGGAGCAGGGACTTCGCAGCCCACTGAAGCCTAGCCTAAATTTACTCCCGGTTCCTTGGGTCGAACACAGGTTTAGTGGTTTAGAAACTCCCAAGATGGTGATATTTGACCGTCAAACATTTCAATGACCCCATGAGTTTTCTCTCATGCCACCCTCATGACAAACTTTGTTCTTGGACTTTAAGTCTCATTTTAAATGACAGTGCATCAGAGTAGTTAGCTTCTTTCACTGAGATCAATAACTTCTCCTTTTTAATACAGAGCTTATTAATATCCACCAATCAAACTGAATGTAGTGTATGAACGGTGTGCGTAAATATGAAATGCTCCACAGTTATCAAACACACAACATCTAAGGTACTTCATAAAACATTTTAATATCAAAGATATGTGTTTCCACATTAAATATGATAACAGCTGCATTTATTCAGAACATCAGTAACATGTTTGTCCTTCTTGTTTATCAGCTTTAATCTCTCTGCTGAATGTCTCCTACAGGTCGGTCGGCCAGTTGTTGTAGACAGATGGACACATGTACTGGTTCAGCAGCAGGTTCACCCTCTCCATGTCTCCTCCCACCCCACTGAGGACAAAAACAAAGCAACGTTAAACATTGCTGGAGAGGACGGAGTAACAGCCATTATAAGTGATGGTTCTCTTCATGTTCTTCTCAGTTCTAACAAGACTTTTTTTAATCTTACCCCGAATGAACTTGTTATGCAGGCAGAAGAAACATTTCTTGTTGCACCAGGATACGTTGCTAAGTAGTTAAAAAAGGAAACTTTCATTTGGAGTTCTCATTTTCTTTTGTTAGTTTTGGAGGAGCGGACAATATCTTGGGCGCGGCAGTAGCTCAGTCCATGGGGACTTGCCTTTTTACAACTGGAGGTTGGCCCTGAACAAGGCACCGAACCCCTAACTGCTTGAAGGGGCACCTGACTATGAAGCAGCTGCTAACATCCCTCCACAACAATGAAATGGAAAAGCATAATTCTCCCTAAGGGGTTTAATAAAGTAAAATGTTATAATCTCAATAGTTCTTTCAAGCATATTTGATGATATTCTAATGACAAGCCTCCCCGTTTTCTGATCTGCATGCTGCCGCTTGTAAAGCTAATTGCTTTGATAATAATGAAAGCAACCTAAATGAAGACACCTACTCCTCTCCTCCCTGGATTTAGCAGCTTGAGAGTCTAACGATTCTGAAAATTTTAGTGAACAAATTAAACTGAAACTTAAAAGTGGTAATTAGGTCCCTGACTATCTGTATGTTTTAGCCCACAAGTTACATCTATAACATGTATCACAGTTACTGTGCTGTGCTTCACCTCTTCTTGATGCCCTGCATGCGGCGCAGGAAGGCACAGATGGAGCTGTGTTTGGCTTTAGATCGCAGGAACTCTGCGTATCTGTTGGAGAACTCAATGTCTCCCAGCTGCCTCCTGCGGTCCAGACCTGCAGAGAGCAGCTGCCTGAAACAAGATCACATCAATAACCACCTTAATATGGACACAGGATATAATATATTCAAATATTCAATGAGTTTTCAGAGCTTTTCTCTAAGAATGGCAACAAATTATGCTTTGACAGCGGTAAGAGTGAACTGAAATAGTAAAGTTGTGGCCAGACAGCTAAACAATGAGCTGAAACTCATAAAAGCTGCATATCCAGGTTCATCACTGTGAGCGACCCCTTTCACATTGTCATTCAGTTTTTGTTATCATGAAAATATCAATTATAGACACTTTAAAGCACAAGTTAAACTTTGACTCTTCATGCCTGTAAGAACTCCAAAGGAAGTGAAGTTTCATTTTCTTCACCAAAAAGTCTAAGTTTCCTTTTCATGTTTGGGTGTGGACTCACCTGAGTCTGGCCTCGAGCAGAGCATCTTCAGAAGTCATCCCTGACAGAGACCATGGTGCATTCAGGTGTCTGATCTGAGTCACAAAACCGTCCACATCATCTTCATCCCTGAGGTCACATGACAGGATGAGACAGCATTTAAACAAACACAAAGATCAATATCACAGAAATGAGACCGCCTTTCTCCATCTGGAAAGCTGAAAAAGATGAAAAACTCTTTTATTGTTATCACCTTGACTTTACGCAAAGCGCATCATCGTATTTAGAGGAATCAGGGAGGGAATTCTTTGGCGGATGTTGAACTGGTTTGTAGGTTTTCAGGGATAAATGAATCTGTGAGATTTGATGTTTTGGTGATTGTACCTGACAGGAAGTGATGTGATGACATGGAGGAGGGCCAACAAAAAGAACACCTGAGTCACGCTGATGGAAGGCATCATGAGGATGGTGAAGATGAGGATGATGATTCCCTAAGGAGACAAACTGATTTTTCAAACCTCCAAACAGACAATCACAGCCCTCAGTGTCTATTTTTCCTGATTTGGTCTCTCAGCTGCTTTCTTCCAATGAAAGAATGAAACGAACAGCTTGTGTTTGTCTCTTTCCTGTTGTTTCAACATTACAACGTTAATGCACCAATATTTGTGCCTGTAAACTCGATGGAAAGCTCACATTTTGGACCTCTGGCAGGTTTCTTACTTGAGTGCGTTTTGTGCTCAGAGCTTCATAAAGAAAACAGGGAATTCATAAGTGAGAGGGCACCACATTCACCTTCTGACCAGTCAGAATGTCAGATTAATTTGTCAGATTAATCTATCAGATTGTAGCAGCTCCTTGGAGCTGCTACAATCAATGGATTTGTGCTATGTTCGTGTCATATATGACTTCGTGTAATTAGAAATTTTCAAGTTTTCACAACAGTCATAATTAGGATTGGGAAAACTTTTCTGAAAACTGATCCTGTATATCCAAACCAAACATATGGATGCCTCAGCTGAAAAACCTTGGTGTAATTAAGCTCAAATTCATGTCATGAATGCTCATAAGAAATGAACACGGGAATCTTTCTAATGTCTACAATCCATCTCTATGACATGAATACAGCATTACCAGCATAGTTTTATCAGTCATGTGATGCACACATATGCATACAACTTCTTGCCTCACAGCTTGTGAACTTGTAAGACTGAGACTGAAAGCACAAACTTGCTAAAATCCCCAAAGCTTAACCTGTCAGCACAGACCTGCATTGGACAGCTTTGAACAGAGTTCATGGGTACAGCCTTACAACACTTTCCTGCTACTAAAATGTATCAGTATACCTTTTTAACTTAGGTAATATTTATACACCTATGGCCAGACTGGAAATGTGGTGGTGAGCCTTCCCTGCAGGCTGCAACTGCAGCAATTTAATGCAGCTGGTTTTGAGATATTTGGACGCGTTCATCTCTTACAAATGGCTGCAATGTTTGGCTGTCCACATACTTTTGAAGAATAGTGTAATTCTTAATAAAAAAACTCCTCATAAAGTCAGCCACATTTTTTGAAACCTCCCAACACAATGGGAATGACGTTAATATGAGAATACTAACTGATAATCTTTAGAGACACTAATAAAATGAACATACTGGCTGCAGTCTGAACAGATGGAGTCAAATCAAAAAGCGAAGCAGGAGAAACCAAAATAAAACCATTTCTAAAAAGGTACCATTTTGTTTCTGAGAGCTTCTGTGAAGAAATGACAGTTCAGACTAATAAAAGGTCTCAGTCAAACTATGCTAAAATGAAAAAATGCTGTTTCCAGTCAGTATATGAAGAGACTCACCTGGACAGATCCTGCTCAGAGACCAGATCAGACCTGCAGGCTGGCTGTTCAGGTCCAGGCTGCCTCCTTTTTACCCCCTCAGGTATCGACCCTCTGACAGACTTCACTCCACTTAATTGTTCTGGTTATTTACCGTGTCAACATGTCGAGTGTGGAATAATTTGTTCTGGCGGCAGCAGCGTCCGTTTGTTCCATTCTGACATCTTAATGAAATTATTGGATCTGACTTCCTTAATAAGCTCTAATCACCTGTGAGAGGTGCCTGCTGTTTGTTCACATGAAATCACGCTCACATCAATACAGAGCATCGATCCAGAAACACATGTTCATGTCTTTATTACTGTGATTTGTGTTTGCTCTCTCTCGGCTGTTCTCAGTGCAGAATTACTGGAGCATCACCGGGAGGTTTTTGCTTCCCTGCAGGACCCACAAACTGACCACCTGAAAAAATATTTAGCCACTTTATTGATTCTGCTGGTGCCAACATTGAAGCAGTGAGCATCTGAAAGGACCTGAAGCTTATCAGCACTTCCACAGTCATAAAATCCACCTTCTAGCACCTCTTAAGCTCACTAATTAGCATGTTGTATCTTGTTTGTTCCATCTATACAAAAACAAAATGTAAAAACTAGTGCTGTCAAAAATATTGCGTTATTAATGCGCATCAATTTTAACAGCGTCATAATTATTATCATGAGATTAACATTCTTTGTGACCTTTGTGAACTTGTAGTTTTTTATAAGCTGTGGCCACGGCTAGTAACGTTAGAAAAACTATAGGATCCAATTGTAAACCAATCGCCCCACGCACGTGTTTGGTCTTGCCTGCTCACTAGCTGTAAAAGAGTAGGCTACCGGTTTGTGTGGATGTCAAGCGTGAAACGCTGAAATGGATGCAAACAAGATTCTGAATGGAAAGTTTAGTTTCAAAAAGTTGCCAGATGGGTCAACTGACAAAACCAAAGTTATCTGTGTGTATTGTTGGTGTGAACTGAGTTATCACTGTAGCTCATCCAGTCTGAAATGCCACTTCAGAATCAGAATCAGAAAAGCCTTTATTGCCAGGTACGGTTTTACACATACAAGGAATTTTCTTTGGTGAAGTTAGTGCATGACACATCTAGTAAAAAATAAGCTGTTAAAGTAGTAAAAAATATAGCAATACAAATATATATACACAAGTCTTTTTTTTATTTTTTATTTTTTTAACATAGTCTGTTTTTCCAGAAAGTCCAAGCAGAGCATTAATGTAACGCATAGAGTTATGGCAATGTCAATGTGACAGGTGAGGCAGAGGTGGAGTGTGAAGAGTGTTGGGGGGGTTCCGGTCCTTGTTAATAAGGCTGACAGCAGACAGGAAAAAACTGTTCTTG
Organism: Chaetodon trifascialis; assembly: GCF_039877785.1. NCBI lineage: Eukaryota > Metazoa > Chordata > Actinopteri > Chaetodontiformes > Chaetodontidae > Chaetodon > Chaetodon trifascialis. Next base: position 1,043,160 of record NC_092065.1, on the reverse strand, counting down.
TGGTGTGAGGTTTTGGTCCTGATGGACCGCAGCCTTCTGCCAGAGGGGAGTGTCTCAAGGAGTTTATGTCCGGGGTGGGAGGGATCAGCCACAATCTTTCCTGCACGCCTCAGGGTCCTGGAGGCATACAGGTCCTGGAGAGATGGGAGATTGCAGCCGATCACCTTCTCTGCAGACCGAATGACACGCTGCAGTCTGCCCTTGTCCTTGGCAGTGGCAGCAGCGTACCAGATAGTGATGGACGAGTTAAGGATGGACTCGATGATGGCTGTGTAGAAGTGCACCATCATTGTCTTTGGCAGACTGAATTTCTTCAGCTGCCGTTGGAAGTATATCCTCTGCTGTGCTTTCTTGATGAGAGAGCTGATTTTTTTTGGCTCCCACTTGAGGTCCTGGGAGATGATAGTTCCGAGGAAGCGGAAAGACTCCACAGTGTCAATAGTGGAGTCGCAGAGGGTGATGGGGGCAGGTGAGGCTGAGTTTTTCCTGTAGTCCACAACCATCTCCACTGTCTTGCAGAACAACCTAGAGCATTGAGCTCTAGGTTGTTCTGTTTACACCAGGTCGCCAGATGGTCAACCTCCCACCTGTAGGTGGACTCATTGCCATCAGAGATGAGTTCGATGAGGGTGGTGTCGTCTGCAAACTTCAGGAGCTTGACAGACTGGTGACTGGAGGTGCAGCTGTTCGTGTACAGGGAGAAGAGCAGAGGAGAAAGAATGCAGCCCTGAGGGGATCCGGTGTAGGAGATGTGTTTTTCCGAACTTCACGCACTGTTTCCTGTCAGACAGGAAGTCTGTCTGGGAGACAGAATCTGGTCCAGCTGCTTCCTGGGGGTTTTGTCTCCTGAAGAGTTTGTTGATGTCCCTCTCATGAATGGAAAGAGTCGTCACTGAGGTGGTGGTGGTGGGGGGGGTCCTTTAAGGTGGGAATTGGTGGAGGTGACTGGAGCTGGAGCTGTTGGGAGGTGTCGCGGGGGATGGTTGCTCGACTGTCCCTTTGTCTATTAAAGCTGCAGTAGAACTCATTCAGGTCATTGGCTAGGCGCCGATCGTTGATGGAGTGGGGGGCAGAGTCGTTAGCTGAGAAGTAGTGTTGGAGCTTGTCAGAGTACAGTTGTTTAGCCTCTTTCACCGCCTTGCTAAACTTGTACTTCGCCTCTTTGAATCTGTCTTTGTCCCCACTCCTGAAGGCCTCTTCCTTTGCCAACCTTACCTGTCTGAGTTTGGCTGTGAACCAGGGTTTGTCATTGTTGTAACTCACCCTGGTGCGTGATGGAACACAGCAGTCCTCACAGAAGATCAGCTTCTGTGAGGACGTCACAGCGCCCGTGTACTCATCCAGACTGTTGGTGGCAGTCCTGAACACATCCCAGTCAGTAGAGTCCAAACACGCCTGGAGATCCTCCACAACCTCACTGGTCCACTACTTTGATGTCCTCACTACAGGTTTGCAGAGCTTTAGTTTCTGCCTGTTCGCAGGAATCAGGTGAACCATGACGTGGTCGGAGTGGCTGAGTGCAGCGCGGGGGACAGCGTGATAAGCATCCCTGACAGTGGTGTAACAGTGATCCAGAATATTCTCCTCTCTGGTCGGGCATTTAATAAACTGTCTGTATTTAGGGAGTTCGTGGGTGAGGTTACCTTTGTTAAAGTCGCCAAGGACAATAACTAAAGAGTCCGGGTTGGTCCGCTCCACACGCAGTATCTGGTCTGTGAGCATACGCTGGTTGTCCTCTACGTTGGCCTGCGGCGGGATGTAAACGCCGACCAGAATGAATGAAGTTAACTCACGGGGTGAATAAAAAGGCTTACAGTTTATGATGAAAGATTCCAGGTCAGGAGAACAGTATTGCTGGATCACTGTCATGTCGTTGCACCAACCACTGTTGATGTAGAAACAGATTCCTCCACCTTTAGTTTTGCTGGAAAGTTCCACGTCTCTGTCCGCTTGGAGGAGTTGGAAGCCAGCCAGCTGCAGCGCAGAGTCCGGGATTAATCCAGAGGTCCACGTCTCAATGAAGCACAAAACCGCAGATGACGAAAAGTCCCCGTTTCTGCCCAACAGCAGTTGCAGTTCATCTAGTTTGTTGGGCAGTGAATGCACGTTAGAGAGAAATATTCCCGGTAACACTGTGCGTAGTCCGCGCTGGCGGAGACGCACCAGCGCGTCTCCTCCTGCGTTTCACTGTGTGAGCAAAGGTGAGTGCACGTTTGACCAGAATGTCCAAAATTTCCACTGTTGGGAGTAGGAAAGTAGGAAATAAATCCTCCCCACTGAGCAGGCAACGTCCATATGCGTCACAAAAAGACGTTCTGCTTGGCCATGATCTGGACGTGTATGGGACATCAAGAATTAGTAGATAAATAACATTGGGATTGCACGTCGAGCCTGACCTGGTTCTGGATGTCTACAGACAGCCAGAATGAGTTGCAAAAATACGTTTTAGTTGGCCATGATCTGGAGGTCTATATGACATCCAGAATTAGTTGATAAATGACATTGCGATTATAAGTCCAGCCTGACCCGGTTCTGGATGTCTACAGACAACCAGAATGAGTTGCAAAAAGACATACTGCTTGTCCATGATTTGGACGTGTATTGGACATCTAGAATTAGTTGATAAATGACATTGGGATTATACGTGCACCCTGACCCAGCTCTGGACGTCTACAGATGCCCAAAATGAGTTGCAAATGACCAGGCCATGACCTGTATTGGACATCCAAAATTGCAATTGTACGTCCAGCCTGTCCTGGTCTGGATGTCTACTAAAATAAGTTGCAAATGCCTTGGACATCCAGGATTAGGTCTATTTGATGAAATTGTCCTGTCAGATGTTGCATCATCTGACGATGATGATCATGATGATGATCATGATGAGTTTTTAAGTACTCCTAAAAATTTGGATCATAATTTGGCTACCTTTATGAATAAGAAAATGTATGTAGGCCATTTATGTGATTGTGAAGCTACTGTGGCTTATGTCATTTGAAACTCACCACATAGCCTAACACACTCACATGAATGCATGCACACACAATGTGTGGCATGGTGAAGAGAGCCCGGGTGGACTCCGAATCACAGACTCCCGTGTTAGAGTCATGCCTCCTAACCATTTAGCCAAAGGGATATCTCCTTGGCCAAGTAGCCAGGGCACATGATCAGGAGGCATAGTGACGGGACCGTCAACTGTCACATATGCATGGGTAAATTTGGAAAGAACATCTTCATAAATGAGAATCTCACCAAAAACAATGCAGACATCAACAGAAAAGCTTGTCAATTTGGGGAAGAGTCAACATACCACTCATGGAAAGACTGTTTTGAAAACACTGTCAAGGTCACTGCCAGTTTGAACATCAATGGGAGATAACACACGAATACTGACTGAGACAGGTAACAACAAGGCGAAGCTGTTGTTAGTTGAAGATTGAGAGTGTGGGATTGTGTTTGGACTCTCTGAATGCCAAGGTTTGGACTCCACTGCAGCTCTGTACTGCTAGCTGCTGGTGTATGTTTGTGTGGATGTCAAAACTAATAATTTATGTGAAGTAATTTGGGCAGGACTTTGATAAGCTATAAGCTTTTTCCTGTAGCCCTTTTCGCTAACGTGATGTACCGCAAAAGATGTTATTGCAATTTATGTGAGATGAAGTGTGCTTAACATGCCCAAAAATAAGTAAAAAAAATATAGGCCGTTTCATTGTTCAAACCTTTACCACATAGACTACAGTATAGTTTTGTTTTGGTTGGTATACAAGGTATACCTGCAGAGCTGATGATCTCCTGACTGTAATTATGTGACATATAAGGACCAAGCCTTACTCAGTCTTAAATAGGCCTATGTTAATGAGCCAGGGTTGGCATAAAATCAAACACTGTCCCACTCAGGTGAAGATGTTGTGTCAACAGTTTGACGTGAACAACAAAAAGACAACCAAAAAAATGGATATTATTCAAAGGGAAGGGCACAACAAATCACACATTTTGCTCTTATCCCACAAATAATTTTTGGGATTTTTTATTTAGACCACTAAGGTAGCTATACATTTCTAAATCAAGTATAGGGCCTATATTTGGTCAGAAAGTCAAATTTTTCAGTAACAATTGACTCTGATGGAAACTGGGTGTCATCACTGCAGTCACTTTCTCAGAGCGAAACAAAACTACTACTACTACTACCACTAATAGATGATTAGGCCTGTAAAAGTTGCTTTAAACACACACACACACACACACACACACACACACACACACACACACACACACACACACACACACACACACACACATATATCGAAACCAATAATAAACTTTCTGATAAGTGTGTGCATTTCATTTAATTTCATTTAATGTGGGGGGGCAAGGGGAATAGTTTCAATTGCTTGTTTTTCTTTGTGTTCAGTGTGAGTTCAGTGTTTTATATTATAATACATTCTTGTTGTTACAAAAGTTTTGCTTGTTTGTTGTGAGAGTGAGCTTGTGAGTGGGAAAGAGTGTTATTGTGTGTGTGAGAGTGAGATTGTGTGAGTGAGTTTCTGTTCAGAAAGTTCAGTGTTTTTCTAGATTTCTTTGTATAAAACTGTTTTTTGTAATTTTTTGTATTACTGGTTTGTTACAGGTCATATTAAAAACAATTTTGTCAGAAATCATGTCTGTTGTGGAAAATCCATGTAGAATGTTGCATCAGATACTGTCTACCATGAAATGCAATGACCAGAGTGTAAAGAAGCTGTTATACAATGTAGACAGCTTGAACAGGTGAAGTATACAACTTTGATAATATGTTCTTACTAGTAAACCCTGCTAAAAAAAAATAAATAAAATTGAAGAGCCAGAGAAAATGCGGGCTACGTTGACATACATTCAGGATTTCTGGATGTCCAATAATTGTCTAAAACGTATTGCAACGAGTAAATAACAATGTCCAAGACGCAATAATGTTTATTCTGATGCCTTCAATGAGGTCTTCATGATGTTAAACGATTTTGTTTGAAAACTTAGTTTAGTGATGCCTGTAACCTTTATGACATCCTGAAAACGTATTTTAATGATGTCTATATAACATTGAAAGTAAAACGTCTTTTCAACGTTTAGGAAAGATGTAGTAAAAACATTCTTTCTGGCTCCCTGTACAACGTCTGGCAGATGTTTAGTAATGACGTGCAGAAAACGTATTTTAATAACGTTTATATAACATTGAAAGTTAAACATCTATTCAACGTCTCAAAAAAACGTAATAATAACTTTCATTCTGGGTACCTATACAACGTCTGTTTGATGTTCATTAATTACGTACCAAAAATGTATTTTAACGACGTTTATATAACATTGAAAGTTAAACATCTATTCAACGTCTCGAAAAGACATAATAACTTTCATTCTGGCTACCTATACAACGTCTGCTTGACGTTCATTAATTACGTACCAAAAACATATTTTAATGACGTCTATATAACATTGAAATTTTATCTATTCAACGTCTGGAAAACACTTAAAAAAAACTTTCATTCTGGCTCCTCATCCTTCTGGATCTACGAAGAACATGTTTTTTTGACGTTTTTTGGACCACTTTTTGCTCACTGGGTCGGGTGTTGCTCCCCTGATGTTCATGAGCTCATCTCTGGTGAAAGAGCTCCGGGTACCGTCGCAAGAACCAGAGTTAACACACAAAACAAGACAAAACAACGTGCACCAACACACCGAGGTGGCCGTCCGCAGCACCATCTTTGTCTCATCTTTGTCTCATCTCACTTGATGACCAAACACGGCGAATGTGAATTCTTAGCTGCCTCCTTGTCAAAACCAGGCAACAATGGATGGCTTTCGACAGAGGAATATGGATACCCCAACTAAGAACAAGCTTACTGCAGCCATAGCCAAGTAATGTTCATTCTTTCTGGAGAGAAATAAGATGCTGGGTTGATAAGCTTCTAATGAATAAATAGAAGAGCACTACAGTCTGACTGCTTGTATGTTCAAAGGAAACTTAAGAAAGGAAAGTTTAAGCCATGGTTTAACTGCACCATAGACTGAGTCCTAGTTTACAATGATGCGCACTTTTTACTTTTTTTTATTATTATTTATTTTTTGTCATCTGTTTTATTGACAGTGTTAAATTGTGTGAGATTTTGTTTAAAATGTGAATGACTGCTCATAGTGAGAATGTAGTGTGGAATATAACTATGCACGTTGTTGTTTTCAATAAAAAACATTTGTGTCAGGTCCTAGTCTGTCACTTCCTGTTTTATTTTCTAGGGTTTTCAGTTTCCTGATTTGTGTTGACTTGTTAGGTGTCTTGACTTCCCCACGTGTGTGATTGTTCATTGTCTACACCTGTGTCTAATTGTTCCACCCCTCGTGTGTATATATATATACCTGCCCTTCCCAGTGTGTCTTTGTCAGTCTGCGTCCTTGGGTCTGTAGCTTTCCAACATTCCTCATGTTTTTGATCTCCTCGTGTTTCGACCTGTTTTGTCTCTTGTTGCCTTTTTGCCCAGCGTCTTTTGTACCTTTGCCTTCTTTACGGTCATCTGGTTTTGAACTCAAGCCTGGTTTTGTGACTCCCGATCTGCCTAGTAATTTTGTACTGCTGCATTACCGAACTGTTTCCCGTGTACTGACCTCGTACTGTGAATAAACGCCTCTCATTGCCCGCCTGTCTCTGGTCTGCTCTGTGGGTCAGTTTGTCAGTCCTAGTTCTGACAGTACAATCTGACCACACCATGGAACCCGCAGATCCAGAGCCTGTCCGCGAGGCGCTCAAGACACAGGGCCAGTGGATTTCTAGACTTGACAACAGATGACTACACTAAGGCAGGAGTTAGTGGAGTCGAACCAGTGTAAGGAGAGCGCGTTTTCTCTACTGCAGCAGGGTGGTCTCCCTTCACCTCCCGGCAGTGGCACTGCCGCCTCTTCTCAGCCGCAACCTCAGGTTGAAGCACATCTCTCCACTTCTCCGGAACTGGCGCACATGCGGTTATCTAGCCCGGAGCGACTCTGGTGAGTCCGGTGACTTTTGCCCCTTTTTGACTCAATGCAAGCTTCATTTTGAATTTCAAGCCTCAGCCTTCCCTTCAGAGTGTAGCAAAATTGCTTACATGATCTCTTTCATGTCCGGACAAGCCAAGGCTTGGGCAATGGCTGAGTGGAACCGGCACTCGGGCGTTTGTGAGTCTCTGTCACTTTTTGAAAAGACATTCACCCAGATTTTTCAGTCTATCGCTCCGGATTGGGAGGCTGCTAAGGCTCTAGTCGCCATGCGACAGGGGAGACGCAGCGTGGCAGATTATGCCATTGACTTTTGCACACTGGCGGCAGGGAGCGGTTGGAATCAGCCGGCGCTAGTTGATGCCTTTTTCAATGGGCTATCTGAATGTGTCAAAGATTTGCTGACTCCCCTAGACTTACCTGCTGAACTCGACACCTTGGTCTCGCTTGCCTCCAAAATTGACAAGTGGCTGCTGGAGCACGAGCGGGCGAGATCGTCTTCTTCTGCTCCACCACCGGGACCCTACTCGGATTAAAACTTAATCTCCATTCTGTTCTTCTAGACTCCCCCGTACCAGCCACCGCCCTCGACGGTCACGTAATGCATCTGGTCACCCATGGCATACCTCCGGTGACACTGAAATTCTCTGACTCACACACTGATCCAATAACTTTCCACCAGTTTGACTCTCCCCAACATCCTCTCATCTTGGGTTATCCCTGGTTAGCCAAGCATCACCTGCACATTGATTCGGAGTCCGGCAAGATACTGATCTAGATAAGATACAAGATACTGCCGGGGGGGGTGTGTCATCCTGGTTTCTGCAGAACTCTGGCCCAGGTCGGTGAGAGGTTTTGGAGGCCCGGAATGAGGAATGATCAAGGAGTATGTGGCGGCCTGCTCTACCTGTGAACAGAATAAGAGCAAGAACGCCCCCAGTGCTGGACTTCTTCAGCCTCTTGCTGTGCCACGGCGGCCCTGGTCGGACATCTCACTCGACTTTGTGACCGGGCTGCCCCCATCGGAGGGTAACACTGTCGTACTGACAGTAGTTGACCGGTTCTCCAAGATGGTATGGTGCATACCCTTACCTAAGATTCCCTCCGCCAAGGTGGGAGGTGCTCATGACTCATGTCTGTTGAGTTTTTGGGTTTCCCAGGGATGTCCTGTCTGATCGGAGTCCACAATTCATGGCACAATTCTGGAGGGTGTTCTGCCAGCTGATGGGTGCCACGATTAGACTGACCTCAGGCCACCATCCTCAATCCAATGGACACACGGAGCAGCTAAACCAGGAGCTGGAGAAGGGGCTGCGCTGCCTGGCTTCACAGAATCCCGCCTCCTGGAGTAAAATCGTCATGTGGGTGGAGTATGCTCACAACACCCTGCCCTGCACCTCCCTGGGCATGTGTCCATTTCAATGTGTGTTCGGCTATCAACCCCTGTTGTTTTTGGAGCTGGAGAGAAAGGTCAGCGTCCCTTCTGCGGTCACTATCATCCGCCGTTGCAGGCGGGCGTAGGCTCTGGCTCAGCAGAACCTCCTCAGATTCCTGTGTACCGTCCTCGTACCTACCCCCCTCTTGCAGGCCTGATAGTTGACGCTGCAGGCTTAACCACCGATGTCTGCTGTCCAGTGCGCGCGCACACACACACACACACACACACACACACACACACACACACACACACACACACACACACACACAGAAAGAGTAAGTCATCATTTTCACCCTCTATGGCAGGTTCAGCTGCTGTAGGAGCAGACTTGAAGGAGTACACTGCTGCCAAAAAGCTGTAACACATGGTCAGGTAGCTGGTGTTCGTAGCACATGATCGCACACAGCACAGCTCAAAAAAGTTAGGGATAGGGTCCTGCTAAACTTTAACTCTGTCCATACAATGGCCGGATGTCGTCTTCAGTTCACCCCAGAAAGCACTCCTCTGCGACGAGCGGAGGGCCTGGCTGCGGAACGACCATATCCAGAAAGTCCAAACAATGACTTAGAGAAGAAACTGCTGAGCACCTTCAGTGGATTGGCAGCCGACTATAAAGGAGAAATGGCTGAGATAAAAGCCAGACTGCTCGCTCTTGAGGAGCAGCCCCGACTGAACTGCAGCTGAGGGAGAGGAAGAGATGGGTGCATAAGTTGCAGTAAATAACATTAGCATTTAATACTACATTGTGCAGTTTTTAGGCCGCCAAACCTTTATTAGTCTTATTGCACTATATTCCGAACATGTGGTAACCGTTCACGTTACATTTAACAATACAATGTATTTTTGTATTTTAAAGGAAAAGGTGTGGCGCCTGCACAACAGTGATGGAAATGACAGGCGATATGAACCTGAACAGGGGTAAGTTAATAAAATACACAAAAATACACAGGATATATTCTGCAGAATGTAAGTAAACATTTGTCACATTTGGTGGCCACTTAAACTGGGAGTCCAGACATGGATGATGTGGACAGTGGAGTCCTTTTATGTAAGTTTTTTTTATTTAACCTCTTTCTGTTGTTTCTTGTTGTTGTTTTTACTTTCCTGAAGCCTGTCTTAATTATTTCAAACGAATATATATTTTCTTCCAGCGGCCGGTAAGACATAATATGAAACGATGTGGAGGAGCTTCAGGTATGCCCAGCCAGCTCTTTCAGTTCAGACAGCAGCTCTGAAGATTTCAGCTCACAGCGGACAGAGAAGGAAGCGGGTAAGTGAATTTTATTTGTTAGCTGCATTGTTTTTGACAAACATGGTCACATATGTTATTATGTGTTATTGTTTCTTAGCAGTACTAATACTATATTAATACCTGAATTTACAGCTGCTGGAAGCAAGAAGGAGTGTCCTAGCCACCCAGCAGGATATTGATTTTTGGCAGGGAGTCACTGCTGACATGATGTCCGATGAGGAGGATGACAGGAAGAAGATGGGTGGATAGTAAAGCTTCCATCTTTCTGCAGTCAGAAGCTCTCCCAACTCTGCCAGACACTTCAAGGGCGGCTGGAGAGCAACCAAAAGTATGTGGCGACACTCCGCAAGAGGCTGCGCTTCGAGTCCCCTTCAAAGCGACAGGCGCCAACTCAGTATGACCCAGAGGCAGCAAAGAAACATTTCCAGAGGCCTTAGACTCTTTTTTTCACGCACCATGGACCAGTGGCATGGCCCAACTCTACCAGGGAACCCCACTGCAGATTTCCTTTCTTTTTCCGTGCACCTGGGACCAGCTGTGTGGCCCAGTCCCCAGTAGTCACAGGTTTTATTTGGTTATTTGCTGTTCCTTGTTGTTGTGTTGTATTATTTGCCACAATTTCATTAAAAACTTTTTCAGCTGTGTTCTTTGTGTTCTACTGTGTGGTAATGTAGTTTTCAGAAGGTGGATCATCAAATAAATGAATCATTAAAATTAAATATATAATAATAATAATAATAATGACCTAATAATAATTACACAGTAACAACAACAACAACAAAACAATAATAATAATAATAATTAGGGCTGTCAGTTTAACGCGTTAATTAGATTAATTAATTACGCTGCAAATTAACGCGCTAAAAAAATAACGCAATTAATCATGAGTGGCAAGTCAATGCGCAAGCATTAAAATTTGGCCCTTTGAGTGACCCGTAGGCTGCGGTGGCAGGTCGCATATTACCTGCGCCACTAGTCAAAAGGGTGAAAACAGACATGGATGCGACACCGGAGAGCGAGGCAAGCCTACTTGGACCTTTGAACGGCAAGTTTATTTATAAAAAAAACAAAGACGGGACTATTAACAAGGACGCAGTGATTTGTACCTTGTGTAAAAAAGAATTTTCCTATCACCATAGCAGCTCCAGCCTGAATTATCATTTAAACGCTAAACATGTAGTTGCTGCTAGTGCCGCTAGTGCTACCGTGAGCTCACTCCGCCAACCCACACTTGCTGAGTTAGGAAAACGAATGAGCAAAGCCACGACAGAAAAACTGACAAACTCAATCGCAAAGTGGGTTGCTGCTGATTGCAGGCCGTTTTCGATCGTAGAAGACGAGGGCCTAAAAGAGGCGTTTCAGATAGCGTCATCTGACTCTAATTTCCAGCTACCGTCGAGAACTACAGTGATGAAAAGAATTCACCAGCTGTATGTTCGGTGTAAATGATTGATTTTTGAACAAAATTGAATCTAAACTTCCACAAGCTGAGGTTGGGTGTATGGATGCTATGAGATGAACTGATAATAGGTGTGGTGATTTTGAGACAAACATAGATTATGACTGGAGATACCCTTTTAAAAGAAATGCCTGTTGGCATCTTGCTATTGATGTTGCCTTATTTAGAGGCATGTTATACTATTATTCATTTTGAATTGCTGTATTGAGTCAGCTTTAGTATTCATTTTGATTGAGAGTCTGCTTATGTGCCTGTTTGAGACTTAGCCTTATTTTATTTCTGATTTTTATTTATTTTATTTAACTGTATTTTTATTGCATTTTAGAATAATGCACCTGGCCTAATTGGCTTGTTGATGTGCTTGACCTTTTTTCTTTTGAATTTCATTTATGAAGCACACTTCATCAATAAAAATGTGGATATCAAATCTTCTCTTCTTGGTGTATTCAATTTATTAGTCTACACTACAATTTTGTAACGTCCTAGAATTCAAATTCTTTATTTGGGGACCTTTAGCAGATATGAGATTAAAATGCGATTAATTAGATTAATTAATTACAAATCCTGTAATTAATTAGATTAATTTTTTTAATCGCCTGACAGCACTAATAATAATAATAATAATTATTATTATTTATTTATTTTTACTGTGTAATTATTATTATAATATATATAATATAAATATATCCATTTGTGGTGCACAGATGACAAATAACAGCAGAGTTGCCATCCAATCGCATGAGGGTTTCCTTTTAAAATGCTTGTGGAATCATCCAATGGTTGTGTGTGAAGCCAGCAGGCCAGCCTGAGTAGATCAACGTCGGTAGTATTTATGTGCCTTCTCTCTGAACTGCTCTTGTAAGACCAACTGGTAGACAAGATTGCCTCGTTCAGACCACTTCCTGTACAGGACATCATCCCTGAGTTCGAGTTTTTTCCATTCCCTGAGAAGAAGTTTGACATCAGGATGCTCAAGATTTGTGTCTCTGAAACTGGGTTTTACAGCTCTCCTCACAAAGGTGATGACACGTGAGATAGATGGATCATTATTTTAAGCATTACACCAGTCAGAGTTAGTCATGGATGGCAAAGTGTCCTCACTGAAAACATCAGGCACTATAGAGGGATTGACAACAAGAGACTCTGCAACAACAGGTTGCTCTGAATGATGGTGGTGTTCACCTTTAAGGGTCAAAAGATGACATTGACATAATGCAAAGAACACTTCATGACCCATGTCATCTCTTGTATCCATAAGCCGTTTTTTAATGTCCTCTATCCTCTCTCTCTTTTTAGTGAAAGCTTCATTCTCAAGAGGTGGACCTTGAGGCTGCCGGGATAACCTGTCTGCATCGCAGTTGGCCTGCCCTGCTCTGTATTTGATGGTGAACTGGTAAGTAGAAAGAGCGACCAACCAGCGGTGTCCCGCAGCATCTAACTTCGCAGATGTCAGCACGTATATGAGGGGTTGTTGTCGGTAAGTACAGTGAAACTTGATCCATAAAGATAATCATTGAACTTCTCACAAACTGCCCACTTTAAGGCCAAGAATTCAAGCTTATGAGTGGGATCGTTTCTCTCGCTGTTAGAAAGACCTTGACTGGTGTATGCAACAACTCTGAGCTTCCCCTCCCGCTCTTGGTAGAGTGCAGCCCCCCACCCCTTGCGACAAGCGTCAGTATGTACAACATATGGCAGTTGTGGATTCTCAGAGGATGGGCGCAGACGTCAATTTCTCAATCAGAGTTCTGAATGCATTCTTACACTTGGGAGTCCACTCCTCACCGAGGGGTGCACTGGGGCTCACAAGTGGTGTGGTGCGCTCCCTCTTGTACACTTTGCCTCTCTTCTTTGGTGGATAATAGCCTGCTATCAGGCTATTAAGAGGTTTGGCTATCTGGGAATACCCCTCTATGAACTGCCGATACTACTCTGCAAAGCCTAAAAAGCATTTTAGCGCTTTCCTATTTAAAGGACAAGGCCAATTTCTCAAGGTGGACACCTTGTCAGGGTCAGTAGGAACTCCCTGTGCATCGACCACATGATCAAGATACTTGACTGACGTTTTAAAGAAGTGACATTTTTCCAGACAGTTTTAGATTTTAGACTAATCTTAAGGACCGTTCAGCGCCTTCATGAGCCGTGCTTCGTGTTCTTCCAATGTGTCTGAAAGGACAATCAAGTCGTCCAGAAAAACCAATACTTCTTTGAGGTGCGAGTCGCCAACACACAGCTCCATAAGCTGCTGAAAGATGCTTGGCACTTTTGTGACACCCTGTGGCACGAGATTGAATTCAAAGAAGCTTAGGGGACACGTGAAAGTGGTTTTAGGCTAATCTTCTTCAGCCATCTCGACCTGGAAATAACCAGATTTAAGATGCATGATGGAAAACCATTTTGCACCACTGAAGGCTGCAAAGGTCTCTTCAATGTTCAAAAGAGCATATGCGTCTCTGATGGTTCGAACATTCAGCTTCCTGTAGTCGATGCACAGCCTGATCGAACTGTTCTTTTTCTGCACCAAGACCACCGGCGATGCGAAATGGCTATGTGAGTCTTAAATGATTCCTGCATCAAGCAGTTCTTTAAGATGTTGCTTGACCGCCTCTCTGTCCAGATGAATAGGCCTTGGCCTCTCCTTAAAAGGAGTCTCGTCATGTAGCCTGATGTGATGTCTCACAGCAGTGGTGTGACCATGTGACAGGTCATCCACAGCGAAGACTTCTGGAATGGATTGAAGCTTGGTGATGATACGGTCTTTCCGTTGTTCAGATATTGGTGAATCATCAAGATTGAACTAGAGGTTGTCACTGTCAGGTTTGGTGTGATGAGAGTCACCTTGCTTGGGTCCAAGCGGTATGACCTGCTGAGCCGCACATATTTGCGCAATGATGCATTTCGGCTGCAGCGTAACATCATGGTCACTAAAGTTATGTAGTAGAGATCGACCAATATGGATTTTTCAGGGTCGATACCGATACCGATTATTAGTAATCAAGTGAAACCAATAGCCGATATTTAGAACTGATATTCGTTTGCAGCACAAATGAAAATTTTGATGTAAAAATTTAGAGTAACACACCTGGGATTAGAATGAATACAGTATACTGTTTCTTTGTTTTGTATACACTGAAAAAAGACCTTAACTTTTTGTAAAATAACACAAACTTCTTCAAATCTTAATTGAAATGCCTTTAAGTTTAATTATTTTTAAAACAAAAAGTGATGATTAAGGATTCCCTTCCCTTTCCCTTAATGATTAAGAGCAAACCAATAAAGATGTAATGATTTGTGAAACAGATGTGTCAGCTATCGTGTTGTGATGTAAGCAGAGCACTGATGACCAGAGAAACGGCTGTGGCAACAATTGTGTAGTGCTATTGTGTTGAGCATTGAGCAGAGGCATGATGGTACTCATGCACATGCTTCCTGGGACTTTCCTGTGATTCGTGTGCAGGTGTCACGGCAGCTGCTTCTTCTTTGTGTGGAGAACAGTATATAAGACCGAACACAGACCACTGTAGGGTTGGAATTAATCAGGATTGCATGCTGTGCTTTTCTGAGCGTGTTCCCCTTTATTGTCGACAATAAAGTATTTTGCTCTTTGGACTTCTGCAGATCTTTATTTGGACACCTTCAAGAGGATTTTTTCTGAAACAATTCGACAGCTGAGTTTGAGTGTTTTTGGTCTTTGTGGTTTTTGCATTTGGCCTTCACATTCCATGACATATCAGTGGCGAGCCAGCCCCAGGAGAAGACGAGGACAAAGAGGCCTCCAGCACCAGATGCGGCTACACTCTGCCACCAGACCCTCGGGCCCACAAAATTTAAAGGTAAGCAGAGCCTTTTAATTCTGCAACTCATAAGAGGGTGTCTGAGTGACGAGGGTGGTCCGCCCAGGTGATTGGTATGACTCTCTGATGATCCACCTCTACCAAATCTAACCTATTCTAAATTTACCAAATCACTCAATGATCGCAGGAGGCAGCTGAAAGCATTATCTGCTCTATGTCTGTGTCTGTCTAAGTTTTTGTCTCTGTATACATGTCTGTGTCTGTCTCAGTGCAGCGGCAAAGGCATTGGCGCACAAAGAATGTGTGAGTGGAATGAGTGAGAAAAGATGTGTGTATTGCATGCTGGTTGATAGCAATGCTGGTATTTGCTGGAGGACTGATTTGGCTGGTAGTGAATAGGCTAGAAAGAACAGAGCAAACGTCCCTGAAGATATATTCCAGAGGTTAGAAGTGACGCAGACCCTATAAATAGAAATTCTATTAAGTCGAGGAAGTGTATTAATAAATGCCTCCTTCGGATGTTGATTCCGAGAACGTGAGACATGGCACATATCACATAAAGGAAGGAGTGAAGCTTTAAAAAGTATTAAAGCGCCTTTGACCTTGTTTTACATCTAAAATTATGCCGCTTGTGGGGAAGTGCATCAAGCATGCAGAGACGGGAGCTAAATGAGATTAAGGGTTGTGTGCGATAGGGAGATCTGTGTGATAATACTATACCAAGTGAAAGCAGGCATAGTTGTCTTTCTTGTGCGTTTAATGATAAGAAGCCAACATCTATGGATACGGTTGTCTAAAGATTAGACATGTCTGAATGGGTTGATAGTCTGGCATGTCGACGGAGTCAACATTCATGGATACCGCTCCAAAAGGAGGTCTGCACAGATGAATGATTTCACATAAGCGCGCTCTGCCCAGAATGAGGCAACCACCTATTTGAGTGGTTACCTTGCTCAGGGAAAGCAAGAGTTAAAGTGCACAAAATCACTAGGTAGTGATTTCAAGAGAAAATATGAAAAAAGAAATAAAAAAGGAGTTATAGAAAAATAAGGAGAATAAGGGTTTAGAAAAGATCTGAGGTAGTTTCAGAAGAGAAAGGGCTCTATTTTCGACAGCGCAGTGGTATTTTCGAGCGGCACAGGCAGGCACACGGCGCATTTGGTATTTTGGTAGACTGAGGCGTACAGAGGTGCGCCAGGATGGGCGTTGCGGCGGAGTAGGGGGGAGGTGTCGGCATAATGAGCCGGCGCATTGGAATTTTCAACCATTTCGGTGGCGGCGTAAAAGTGCGCTGAAAGCTCGCCACCTCAGACCTGGTCAACTCTGTGCACCTGCGGTGCAAGTGGATTTTCGTAAACCGGCGGAGTCGTCACCAATACGTCACAGTCAGGTTTACACTGTGTCTGGCATTTCACTGCGATCAATTATTAGCAACAGCTGCGATTCAATGCATCTATCTGAGTCAGCACATACAGTCAGACCTATATTTTGTTCAGTATCTCATCTGACGACATCGCAAACGCGTTCGGCACGTGTAATGGTCACTCACCCTGACTGAATGTACACAGGTGAAACAGGGATGCGAACTAATCAGTTAACGTCGCTGTGCCAACCAGAAACAGCGGTGGCATCCTACAGAGCATATATACTGCATCTATCTCAGAGTACTCGAGAGACAGAAAGAGACAGACACATGGAAAAACGTAAGTGATGATCGTTGTCCGCTATTACCCACATCATTTCATTCCAAATACAAATGTAATCATTGTAATGCTTAACATTATCTACAAAGATGGAGTACATCATTGCTTTGAGGAGGCTGAGGAGCAGGAGAAGGAGGATTTACCATCTAAGGACCTCCAGGCACATCACTATCAAGGAGCAGCACTGCTGCCCGGACATTGAACTGTTGGCTGTTAGTCTGAGGCCATATTATCTGCCATGGGAGTTCTCACACGCCATAGTGGTGGCTGTGTATATTCCCCCCTCTGCTAACGCCGACGCAGCCTGTGACATCATCAACACCGTGATCAGCAGGCTGCAGACCCAGAAACCACAGGCCCTCTTACTGATCTCTGGGGATTTTAATCATGCCTCTCTGTCCTCCACTCTGCCCAAATTCATCCAGTATGTCACATGTGCCACCAGAGACAATAAAACACTGGACTTATTCTATGCCAACACCAAAGAGGCATACGAATCATCACCCCTCCCTCCTCTGGGAAGAGCTGATCACAACCTGGTTCATCTCCTGCCTGTCTACAAGCCCCTTGTCAACAGGCAACCAGCTGTGTCCCGCACAGTGAAGAGGTGGTCTGACGAGGCTGAAGAGGCTCTGAAGGACTGCTTCGAGACAACTGTGTGGGATATATTCAGCGACTCTCATGAGGAGGACATCAACAGTTTGACAGACAGCATCACGGACTACATAAACTTTTGTGTGGAGAACACTGTACCCACCAGGACTGTATGGTGTCACTCCAACAACAAACCCTGGATTAATCCTGACTTTAAGGCTCTTCTAAAGGACAAGAAAAGGGCCTTCAAGTCAGGAAGCAAAGAGGAGCTGAAAACTGTTCAGAGGGAGCTCAGAAGGAAAATCAGGGAGGGGAAGGACAAATACAGGAGGAAAATGGAGGAACAGCTGCAGGAGAACAACACCAGAGGAGTCTGGAGAGGCTTCAAAACCATTTCAGGCCACCAGAACCCAAACTCCCAGGCAGCCGGGGATTCAAAGTGGGCAGATGACCTGAACACCTACTTCTGCAGGTTTGAGGAAGCATCTGCCCCTCCCCCAGCTGTACCAGCCCTGCAGCAGCCCTCCTTTGTTCTGCCAGCACTCTGCCCAAGTACCCCCCCCCCCCCCGCAGTATTCAGCTCACCACCTCCAACGCCACCCCCCACTGTTCCTCCCAGCCCCCCAGCCACTTCACAAGACACTCAGCCCCCCTGCTCCAACTTGTCTCTCACACCTCTCCAGGTGAGAAATCAGCTGAGGAGGTTAAAGACCAGGAAGGCTGCAGGACCGGACGGCCTTAGTCCCAGACTCCTCAGATCCTGCTCTGACCAGCTGAGCGGGATCATTGGACATTTGTTCAACCTGAGTCTGAGGCTGGGAAAGGTGCTGCGACTTTGGAAGATGTCCTGCATGGTACCTGTGCCAAAGACCCCACATCCTAAGGACCCTAGCTGCTACAGGCCAGTGGCACTAACATCACACCTCATGAAGGCCCCCTGGTGAGCTTGTCCATGGACCCGCTGCAGTTCGCGTACTAGCCTGGCATCGGAGTGGACGATGCCCTCATCTTCCTCCTCCATTGAGCCCTGTCTCACCTGGAGCTGCCGGGGAGCTCTGTTCGGGTCCTTTTCCTGGACCTCAGCAGTGCTTTCAACACCATCAGGCCAGCCATCCTGAGGAACAAGCTGGAGCTTTCAGGAGTAGACCAACACCTCACATGCTGGATAGTGGATTACCTCTCCAACCGCCCTCAGTATGTGGGGACACGGGACTGTGTGTCAGGGACTGTCCTCTGCAGTGTGGGGGCCCCCCAGGGAACGGTGCTGGCATCGTTCCTCTTCACCTTTTATACAGCGGACTTTTCCCACCTGTCACCCACCTACCACCTGCAGAAGTTCTCTGATGACTCTGCCATTGTCAGCCTCATCACAGATGGGGACGACAGGTCATATAGAGGACTTATTCAGGATTTTGTGGACTGTTGTCAGCAGAACCACCTGCTGATCAATGCGGATAAAACCAAGGAGTTGGTTGTGGACTTCCGCCGCCGCCGCCCGCACTCTCCCCCATCACCAGTGAACATCCAGGGAAGGGACATTGAGATGGTCACATCTTATAAGTACCTGGGTGTTCATCTGAACAACAAACTGGACTGGACTCATAACACCACTGCACTTTATAAAAAAGGACAGAGCAGACTCTATCTGCTCAGGAGGCTGAGGTCTTTTGGGGTGCAGGGGGCACTCCTGAAGACCTTCTATGACTCTGTTGTGGCCTCTGCCTTGTTCTATGGTGTAGTCTGCTGGGGGAGCAGCATCACAGCAGCTGACAGGAAGAGGCTGGACAAACTCATCAGAAAGGCCAGCTCTGTCCTGGGATGCCCTCTGGAACAGGTGGAGGAGGTGGGGGAAAGGAGGATGACAGCCAAGCTGTCCTCCATGACAGACAATGACTCCCATCCCCTCCAACACACACTCACTGCACTGAGGAGCTCCATCAGTGACAGGATGCTACATCCAAAGTGTGTGAAGGAGCGGTATCGCAGGTCTTTCCTTCCTGCAGCCATCAGACTTTACAATAGAAACTGCTCCAAGTAGGAGGTACAATAATCTGCATAACATTCTGTGCAATAACTGAACTGAAAATTTTTTTAACCTGGGCAATAATCTGTGCAATATTTCAGTACATAAAAGCCTGTAATCTGTGCAATATTTTTTTCTGTAAACTGTGCAATATTCTAGGTTTGTAAATACTATTCCGGGTACACCCTTTTGTATATACTTTGTGTTAACTGCATGCACTTTGTCTTTTAATATTCTATTCTGTTATTGATGCTGCTGTGAAATTTGGAATTTCCCCTCGAGGGACGAATAAAGGAATATTGAATATTGAATTGAATTGAATTTGTATAGCGCCAAATCACAACAGAAGTTGTCTCAGGACACTTTCCATATAGAGCTGGTACAGACCAAACTCTTTTATCTACAGAGAACTAACAATTCCCCCATGAGCAAGCACTTGACGACAGTGGCGAGGAAAAACTTCCTTTTAACAGGCAGAAACCTTGGGCAGAACCAGGCTCTGGGTGGGCGCCCATCTGCCTCGACCGGTTGGGTGAGAGAGGGAGAGCAAGAGAGGGAGAGTGAGACAGACACAGACAGACAGAGAGAGACAGACAGACAGACAGACAGACAGACAGACAGACAGACAGACAGACAGACAGACAGACAGACAGACAGACAGAAATGCAGTCAGAGAGAGAGAGAGAGACAGAGAGACAGAGACAGAGAGACAGACATGCAGTCACAGTAACAGTGACAATGGATGTAATAACAGTAGTAGCAGTTGCAGTGGATGTCAGGTAGGGCCAAGGCAGGAGACGCAGCTGCAATCCACAATCCAGATTCAGCCACTGTGGAACCTGCAAGACGACCAAGCACAGAGACTCCGGGGAAGGAGCTAAGTTAGTAACACACCGTGGTAGGACATGAAAGCGTGCAGATGGAGAGGGACAGAAGGACAGAGGAGCTCGGTGTATCTTTGGAGGTCCCCCCACAGTCTAATCCTATAGCAGCATAACTAGGGGCTGGTCCAGGACAAGCCTGAGCCAGCCCTAACTATAAGCTTTATCAAAAAGGAAAGTTTTAAGCCTACTCTTAAATGTAGAGACAGTGTCTGCCTCCCGGACAAAGACTGGAAGATGGTTCCACAGGAGAGGAGCTTGATAGCTAAATGCTCTGACTCCTGTTCTGCTTTTTGAGACTTTAGAAACCATAAGTAGACCTGTATCTCATTTACATAAGTCCATCCCCCCTACTGGTCTATCCCCCCTACTGGTCTAGCCATCAGTGACATCTAGTATCTGTTAGCCCGCAGGACAGAAACTATTGTAGTAGTTTGAACAATGGTTATCAAATGGAAATGGAAATTCTTTTGTTACAAAAAGCCCCTGAATAAAAATGAAAAACAAGAAAGGTAATATACTTAAGAGTTATAAGGAGCAAATGTAGATCTTTATTTCCTTATTTAATAAAATACAATAAATTCTGTCACTTTGTGGTGCAGTGGGATGGATCAGTCTGTTGCTGAATGTCAAGTCAAGTCAACTTTATTGTCAATGCTACTAAATGTACAGGACATTAACAAAGGCACTTGATGATGATAAACTCCTCGAGGGGTGAACAGTGTCTACAAATCACCACAGCATTTTGACACCAAGCATCCCTGATATAAACACAGACCCCGCCACCGCGGGTCTAACCTCCTTCAATGAGGGCTCTGTCTGCTCGGTAGCATGTTAGCTGGTCCAGCTGGAGGCGGGGTCTGGTATGCTGTTACTGAGCCATGTTTCCGTAAAAATGAAAATACAGCACTCTCTCACGGTCTACTGGGTTGATCTCAGAGGGTGTATATAGTCCATTTTGTTGTCCAAAGAGCGTACATTGGCGAGTACTATAGATGGTATAGCTGGCTTGTGTGGATTCGCCGCTAGCCTCACCCGGATACCCCCGCACTTTCCCCACTTCCGCCTGCTCTCGCACCTCCTGCAGTGCTTCCTCTGCGGGTGTGTTGCAGTAGTGGGGGTTGGTGTCGAAACGGGCCGCCGGAGTAGGCTGAGGTCGAGTAACTGCTTAGCTGGGTTTAATTTGCAGATTGCTGCTGTCAAAAAGAGTCCCATGGCTGTATGTGCGCATTGGGACAAACAAGTGCGACGAAAACATAAAATCACTCAAAGACACCGACGAAGACAAATGTAGACACCACATTATCAGGACAGAGAAGAGCCGCTGTGTCCGCACATACCACCATCACTAATACTACTCTTCGTCGTATTCAGCTAAGGTCAACTGTAGATTAGGAATGTTCTCCAGTGTAATAAAGTCGCTCTTGTCAGTTTCTTCAGTTTCATCTTCTAGTTTGGGTTCAGAATCAGAAGTGAGATCATTGTCGGCATAACCAGAAGCTGCATAAGTAGCATGTGATTCCCTTTTAATGTGCAGCTGATTAGCCAAAAAAGAACAGAACGTGAATAGCTAAAGAAAAAGAAAGCCAGTATGCTAATTTACTGTTGAATCGCCGCACCCCCAACTAGGACCAAGAATTTCTGCTAAAACTACCCAAATTCAAATACAAAGTTTATGGTTTTAAGGCCCCCAATACTGTTATTTGAAACATGGATTGGCTTCTTCATGATTTCAACTTACATATTCTGCAAAAAAAAACAAAAAACAACCGAAAATCACTAATTTTTAAAAACAAATAGATTTTTCCTTGTTTACACAACTTGCACCGGGCCAAGTTGTTGCTGGTTTTCTTGTGGTGGGTCACATATTTTTGATATGTGGGATAAAAGTCAGCTCGGAGTCAAAAATCACACCCAGGTTTTTTACAGATTGTGTTTCTCAGTCTCGCCTTCAGGACCTGTAACTACAGGTGCTGGTCATAAAATTAGAATATCATGGAAAAGTTGATTTATTTCAGTAATTCCATTCAAAAAGTGAAACTTGTATATTATATTTATTCATTACACACAGACTGATATGTTTCAAATGTTTAGTTCTTTAATTTTGATGATTTTAAACTAACAACTAATGAAAATCCAAATTTCAGTATCTCAGAAAATTAGAATATCACTTAAGACTGATACAAAAAAAGGATTTCTAAAAATGTTGTCCAACTGAAAAGTATAAACATGAAAAGTATGAGCATGTACAGCACTCAATACTTAGTTGGGGCTCCTTTTGCCTGAATTACTGCAGCAATGTGGCCACGCTGCATGGAGTCGATCAGGCTGTGGCACTGCTCAGGTGTTATGAGAGCCCAGGTTGCTTTGATGGTGGCCTTCAGCTCTTCTGCGTTGTTGAGTCTGGCATCTCGCATCTTCCTCTTCACAATACCCCATAGATTTTCTATGGGGTTAAGGTCAGGGGAGTTTGCCGGCCAATCAAGAACAGGGATACCATAGTCCTTAAACCAGGTACTGGTAGCTTTGGCACTGTGAGCAGGTGCCAAGTCCTGTTGAAAAATGAAATCTGCATCTCCATAAAGTTGGTCAGCAGCAGGAAGCATGAAGTGCTCCAAAACTTCCTGATAGACAGCTGCATTGACCTTGGACCTAAGGAAACACAGTGGACCAACACCAGCAGATGACATGGCACCCCAAACCATCACTGACTGTGGAAACTTGACACTCGACCTCAGGCAACATGGATTCTGTGCCTCTCCTCTCTTCCTCCAGACTCTGGGACCTTAATTACCAAAGGACATGCAAAATTTACTTTCATCCGAGAACATGACTTTGGACCACTCAGCAGCAGTCCAGTCCTTTTTGTCTTTAGCCCGGGTGAGACGCTTCTGACGCTGTCTCTTGTTCAAGAGTAGCTTGACACAAGGAATGCGACAGCTGAAACCCATGTCTGGCATACGTCTGTGAGTGGTGGTTCTTGAAGCACTGACTCCAGCTGCAGTCCACTCTTTGTGAATCTCCCCCGCAGTTTTGAATGGGTTTTGTCTCACTATCCTCTCCAGGGTGCGGTTATTCCTATTGCTTGTACAATTTTTTCTACCACATCTTTTCCTTCCCTTTGCCTTTCTACTAATGTGCTTGGACACAGAGCTCTGTGAACATCCAGCCTCTTTAGCAATGACCTTTTGGGAATTACCCTCCTTGTGCAAGGTGTCAATGACCGTCTTTTGGACAACTGTCAGGTCAGCAGTCTTCCCCATGATTGCGTATCTTACAGAACTAGACTGAGAGACTATTTAAAGGCCTTTGCGGGTGTTTTGAGTTAATTAGCT
Organism: Chaetodon trifascialis; assembly: GCF_039877785.1. Taxonomy (NCBI): domain Eukaryota; kingdom Metazoa; phylum Chordata; class Actinopteri; order Chaetodontiformes; family Chaetodontidae; genus Chaetodon; species Chaetodon trifascialis. Next base: position 1,019,688 of record NC_092065.1, on the reverse strand, counting down.
GATTAGAGTGTGGCACCAGATATCTTCAATATTGACCTTTTCCACAATATTCTAATTTTCTGGGATACTCAATTGGGGGTTTTCATTAGTTGTCAGGTATAATCATCAATATTAAAAGAAGTAAATACTTGAAATATGTTGGTCTGTGTGAAATGAATGTATACATTATACAAGTTTCACTTTTTGAACGGAATTACTGAAAAAAATCAACTTTTCCATAATATTCTAATTTTATGAACAGCACCTGTAAAACCTCTGTTTTGTCTTGGTTGAGCTGTAGGAAATTCCCTGCCATCCATGACTTGATACCTAAAATGCAGTTAAAAAGGGTATCTATTGGCCCTGTGTCATCAGGAGACACGGCAATGTACAGCTGTGTATCATCAGTGTAGCTATGGAAACTGATGTTGTGTCTCCTGATCACGTCCCCAGGAGGAAGCATGTAAAGATTAAAAAGAATTGGACCTAAAATTGAGCCTTGGGGAACCCCACATCTAATTTCATGGGTTCCTGAGGAACATGTATCCATACTTACATAAAAACATCGCTCTATGAGATAAGAGTGGAGCCATTTAAAAACAGTACCAGAGAGGCCAACCAAGTGTCTGAGTCTATTTAACAATATATGATGGTCTACTGTATCAAAGGCTTAGATCTTAGATCCAGTAGAACCAAGACTGTGAGTTTCTTGTTATCTAAGTTCCACCTGATGTTGTTTAAAATCTTTGAAAGTGCTGCCTTGGTACTGTGGTTCATCCTAAAACCAGACTGATGTTTCTCTTTGTTTCTGTTTAAAAAGTCATCAATTTGGTTAAAAACCACTTTTTCTAGAATTTTACTTAAAAAGGGTAAGTTGGATAGAGGCCACTCAAAGGAGTGGGGAAGCGCTATACAAATAGACCAAAGACCAAAGACTTTAAATGTAAGAGCTGGAAATTTACTGAATACCAACAAAATAAACACATACAAATTCACTGTAAGATAATATAAACAAATTACCCTGCAGGTAACAAAGGTCAGTGTAATAGAGGTAAGTATGACACACTTTCCCCTTTTTTCCCCTCTAGGTTAGAAATAGTGTTTTAGGTTAGACAGTGTATTATGTTACTTTTGACTAATTTAGACCAGACCACTAACTGTCTCCTTCTTAGATAAATAAGTTGAATTTATTTTTGTTTCACTATTTATCTTGAGTTAACTCTTTTTCTTTTTCCTCTTCCTCAGGTAAAAGTACAGATGCACCTTTTCCCAAAATCACATCAATCACAATGAAACAATATCACCATGGATCACAATGTTTACAATTATTAAACAAAGGATGGTCTCAAGTGTGACACTTAATTCAGTTCAAGTTCAGTTCTTGTTTAGGTGGTTTGAATCCAATTCAAAGAAAAGTCTGGATCCAGTTGAATCCAGTTCAGAGAAAGTCTTATCCAGTTCAAAGAAAAGTCTGGATCCAGTTGAATCCAGTTCAGAGAAAGTCTTATCCAGTTCAAAGAAAAGTCTGGATCCAGATGAATCCAGTTCAGAGAAAGTCTTATCCAGTTCAAAGAAAAGTCTGGATCCAGATGAATCCAGTTCAGAGGAAGTCTTCTCTTAGTTCAAATAAAATAAAAGATAAATCCACACACTCCTACCGCCCTGGCAGCGAGTTATCACAGTCCAACCGTACTCAGCAAGTCCCCTCACTGGCACGATGAATTTGAGAACGTAGTCACTGGGTCTGGCTCGTCATTTCCCGCCTGCGTGTGTGTCGCACACACCACGGGATCCTCACTCTGACAGAGCTTTTAACAGAAGCAAAAAAACCTGATCTGCACAACAGGTCATAACCAAAATAAATGACTATTACTAATTCAACTCAAGGATGTTTTACAGTAGCTGTGAATCCTAACATTACTGCTACATTGTTCACCAGGCCTAAAATGCCGGCAGAGCACCACCTTTAAGCTAACAACACTGTAGCATACATAAAATAAAACTCGAGCTCCTCTCCTCTCCTAACACAATATACATTCACACACTGTACATTTACACTGAGTTGCTTAACAAACTGAAAGATATGAACTAAAAACCATTTATGTTAAAGGTTTTCCTCACACAATTTCGCTAATACATCAGCTCTTTGTTGGTGTTTACAACACAGCGAAAGTACATTAAAATTAGTTGAAACTCACCAAAACCGCTGTCAGTTGTTTTACATATGCTGTTCATCAAATTCCAGTCAGGTAGATGAGGTTTTGTGCTTCTAAAGACACTTTTTAAACACTTTTCAGATCAATATTGTTTGCTTGCTTTCTCCACTCTTTCGTCTGCTTTTTCCCGTGTCCCGCTCCCTTCTGCTCAAGTGCAGCTGCGCATTTCAGGCAGCAAGTCTCTTAAAGAAGAAGGAACACGATAATTGAAAACAGCCATACTTTTAACTGTTGTCTCTAAAAGAGCTTCCTGACCATTTTTAACTGACTTCTAATTGATTAAATGTACATATTTCAAACAAATTAACTTTTTAATCTAATTTTAATCATGAGGTTTCAACTCTTGGTCAATCAAATGCAACCCTTCAACTGATTCAACATTCTCATGTATTCAGTTAACTATTTATTTATTTATTTCATATTTTAAAGGTGGGTTACATGTAGGTTGTCATTTTATTGTTTTTGTGAAAAGTGGAGCTACTGAGTCAAGAGTGGACTTAAAATTGTCAACGATAAAATCACAGGGTGCAGAAAAAAATTTCAGCTCTGTAGTGCTCTGTAAAATCTCAATAAAATTTGCAGCTACTTCAGAAGTTAGGTAGTGCCTCCTCACTGTTCTCACTGGCACCAACCGCTGGTTAACACTGGTGATGTTAAAAAACACACAGTAGAGGTCAGACACAGCCAGGTCGACAACAGAGGACATGCCAATGCCATGCTATGACCAGGTCCAGAGTGTGTCCTCTGTTGTGAATTGGCTGTGTGACGTGCTGCTTAAAATCTAGACAATTTAAACGGTTTAAAAATTCTCTGGATATTGGATCTGAGGTGTCATCAACATGTAGATTAAAATCATCAGTTATTAAAATCCTGTTATAAGAGGTGTGAATGATTGATAAAAGCTCAGAAAATTCACTGATAAAAGAGCTAGAGTGATGGGGTGGTCTATATACAGTCATGCAGGAGGGCTGCTAAAAACAAAAGCGTGATGCTCAAATGATGCGACTGTTAAAAACACTCCATTAGAGGTCAGTGCGTTATTTGTGATCGAAGCAGTTCTGCCTCCTTTTCTACCCCCTCTAGTAGAAAATAAAAAATTAAGCTTTGGTGGGGAAGCCTCGGTGAGAACAACAGGTGCGTCAGAGCCAAACCATATCTCAGTTAAAAGAAGACAGTCTAAATTACAATCTAAAATCACATCATTCATTCATTAAAGTCTTGCTTAAAAGAGAGCGCACGTGCAGCACTGCCATGTGCGCTCATCGTAGTGATTCGGTGGAATGACAGTGTGTGTGCATGGTCTAAAAACAGTCTGGGGTTTGTGCCATCTGTAGGAGATGATGGTTGGGGATGGTGCAGTGCGGTACTTCTGTGGGCAGAGGGTGTGTGTGTGTGTGTGTGTTTGTGTGTGTGTGTGTGTGTGTGTGTGTGTGTGTGTGTGTGTGTGTGTGTGTGTGTGTGTGTGTGTGTGATGTACTGGTAGTCAATCACGTGGGTGTGATTGAACCACGTGGTGAATGTTACCTGCTGAAACCGAGCTGCCCAGTGTCTTCGGATGAAGTCCGTCGTGGTGATAAAAGGAAGGGTGAATCCAGAAAAGGTTGAAATTGTCAATAAAAACCAGGTTGTGTGATGTGCAGGTGTGCTGGAGCCAGGTGTTCATTCTGAGTCTGACAAACCACTCAGCACTGTGGGAGTGGGTCAGTATGGGACTGCTGATGAAGACCCTCTTCCCGCATGACTCCAGAAGGCTGAAGAGGTCTTTAAAATCTTTTTTTTTAATTCGGACTGTCGCTGAGCCGTGTTGTTTGTGCCGATGTGAACGATAATCCGGGTTATGGAGGATGGCATGGACTGGAGCAGCTCAGTGAGTTTGTCTGTGATGATGGCGGTGGTGGCTCCGGGAAAACACCATGTGGTGGCGTCGAAGAAATGGACATTGCGGATAATGCTGTCCCCCATGATGAGTGTCATGGGGCTGAACAGTGGACGGGAGGGCATGTGGGCCGAGCCAGTGGCGTCGGAGTCCAGAGCCGGGGGGCGCTCAACAGGGATCTCCGGGTTCCGGACAGGGAGAGGGGCTGGAGCTGGAGCTCTGCCCTTCTGCTGCTGTGCTGAGGTGGAGGTCTGCGCGCTGGCAAGAAGTGATGCAGGTGATCCGGAGCTCACGGTGGTGCCAGCCCCCTCAGAGGTAAACTCCCGGGCAGGGCAGTGGCTGGGAAGAGACCGGGCCTCCAGGCCAGGTAGACGCAGGAATGTTGCCCGCCGTAGTGGCCCGCTGGAGGTGGTATCGCCAAGCCTGCTTGCACGTTCACTGGTCTGTGACAGCAAGTTGAAGCGGTTCTGGAGTTTGAGAGGGGGCCAGGTATCATCGACCGCAGCTCTCGTTCTGCCACACACCCCCTGGGATTCTGCTGGAGGGCAGCTAGCCGTAAGTGGAGGGAAAGCTGAAGTGTCCGTCTACGGAGGCAAGATGTCCGTGCTGCAGAAACAGGTGCAGTTTCCTGGTGCTGGTTCTGGGCCGCCAGCTTCTTGCTCATGGACAAAGTTGCGTACCTGTAGGAGAGCGGCAGGCTCGGTAGAGAGGGAGCTCCGCCTTTTGTCCTGTTTGGAGCCCTCTTCTACCTGCGGACGACCACTTCGGTCCAGGGGTTCCCTTGTCTCAAGCGGGTCGTTGACAGGAGGAGGACGGTTCCCAGAGAACTGTGTTCCCGAGTGCAGAGGTGGTGTTCTATTGAAATCCTAAACTGTAGAAATAACGAAATAATAAAGATGATGCAGGTGACTCTCCTCCATCCCAACACAAACACATACACACGCACAAACATACATTTAAGAACAAACCTTAAAAAGGAGAGAGGGCGTCTCCGGGAATTTAGCTGGTTTAGAGTGGCAAGGTGTAGTAGGAGTGGTGTTCCCATTAAAGAACAGGGATACAGATGTCTTGTTTAAGGTTGATTTATTTGGCTGTGGTCTGTAATAGCAATACAAAATAATAATCACTGTAGCAAACACCATACATAATATGCAACATAAGATATCTAACGTAACAAAGGACTTACTCAAGTATCATAGATCATAACAAATCACCTCACACGAGGCATACAGACAGCATGAATTAGCTCATTAGCTTTAACCACGCACCAACATAAGATAGATTAGTTTACATGCACAGCTAAACAAATACACATTAACACAATGTTAGCATCCAACTACTGCAGTATAACGTCGTCAGACTCACCTTCTGGCATTTACACACAACAATAAACCAACAGGGTACAGGTGAATGGCAGTAAAGGAAACGGAAAAACACCATCTATTCACCGTCAGATTAGGAGAGAAAACTTTTCGGCACCGCATTTAACACAAGTGTGGTGCATTCATACCGTCGGAACGACTATGGTGCGTTCAAGAGCATGGAACATATGAAAACCTACGGAGAAACAAACTATTAATGAATGAAAATTAATTAAATGAACAGTTTGACAATACATTAACAGTGTAGGCTTTCTAACAAACCCATCTTCATCCCCAGCATTCCCTGCATGAAATGCAGAACCTCCCCTTGTAAAGTTTTGAGGGATGTTGATCCACAACTCCTGAGGAGCAACTAGTCAGCAGAGCTCGACCCAAACTCTAAAGAACAACAATGGGTGCCCAACAACTGCACACCTTCCTCAGCTAAGAAGGACTGCAGAAATTAACTGCTATAACGCTGATAAAATACTAACGAATGAACTAACAGTAAACCAGTCTGATAACCTGAAGTGTAAACTCTGGATACAGGGATCATATATATTCAGTTCAAAAGGACACCGTCTAACCAGGACTTATTTCAAAATATCATTTATTAAGCAGAATTATGGATAATGAGTGATATATCATGAATAGTACGACAGAAGATATGAGGTGATATGACATAACACAAAAGAAACTTATGGCAACGCAATGGTAAAACAAGTTTGGCGATAGTGAGAAGTAGTTGTAAGGGGATAATAGGGACGTGAACGTAAAGTTAAGGGATTAAACGAGTAGTTGAGAGAATTTGGATAAGTTAGCAGTATCTTAACCTCACGGACCAACTCTTATTCGAACCCGCTTAGTGCATGCCTACTTGTCAGCAACGCTCCTGTACAGGCCTGCTCCAAACTAGCCGAAGATGCTTCCAGTGTCCGTCCGTGGCTTGTCTACTTGGCAGTCCGGTGGGAGACCCAGGCACACCAAGGTTGAGCTGATATTGGGCAGTGATGATTCAGGAACTGGATTTCGACGGCGTCGGTGACAGGCGAGGAACGGCTTTGGATGGTCTGACCCGGACCAGCGGGTTAGCGGCAGGCTGCAGGGCTTTAGCTTGGTTGGTAACCGCGAAGCAAGACTTTAGATTTAACAATAATAAGATTGATAACCTCCTCGATGGCCGGTCGAAAAGTGTCTCCAAAATTATTATTACTTGACGAGAATTTACTAAAGACAAAACGTGTGGCTTAGAAAAATGAAAGTTTACGACAAAACTATAGAAACACGTCTTCTGAAAAATAAATCACGCTACTTGGTAAGGCTTTTGAGTAGCTCGAAGACGGGAAAAACTTAAAGAGCAAAAACGACCATGCAAAACTTAAGACAAAGAACTAAAAGACAACACTAAACGTAACGTAACATAACCTAAAACAAAACTGAGTAACGCGCGCACACTACTGAATTCATGCTGCGGGTTCAGACATTTAAACCTCACTCCAGGGGCGTGTCTAATGGGATGCAGTCGCCTCAAGGAGCTGGAATTAATCAATGACTCATACGAGGGGCTCCTCTGCTTCTCACTATGGTCAATCACATATAATTTCAATGACAAATTTTCAATGACATTTCAACACTGTTCACAGCATGCATTAGGCACTTCCTATGGTTGGGTGACAACATTAAATGATAATCCTGGTACAGTTTCATCCCAACATGTATAATGACTCAATGTATAACTAATACAAAAAGAAAAAAAGAAAGAAATAAAGATAAAGAAATAAAGAAAGGCAGGCTTTATTTGCCAAAATGATTATCATCCTTATGATTATTCCTTAATAAAAGTCTCATAAAGCACAATCAACTTCAAACCCTATGAACCCTTAGATGGTAGGAAGGCTCCATGGCAGAGCCTCAGGCAAATCTTAAAACAAGGCTGGATTCATAGCTTTATCATGGGACATGAGAGAACATGGCCATCATACAGATCATGGGTTAGTCATGTGAATATATCCAGCGTTGAGTCATACAGAGATGCAATTGTCAGGTATACCAAGAAACAAAGTCCTCCAACTTACAAACAGTTCATTTCAAGGTTGGCTACTTTGCAACCAATCAGCAGACTCGGTTTGTGGATTCAGTTGAAGCCTGGCCTTTGTTCTTCCCAGCCGGCTTTACTATATTGAGTCCTTAGGGCTATTGGGGGAGTAGTCAGCATTGAGTGGGACATCCTGGGTAGGAGATAGGCGTTGACCTTGACTCTTCCCCCTTCAACGAGGGTGGATAGTAGTCCACTGAACCAGACATCCTGTCTCTCTTCGAAATCACATTTCATTATGAGCATTCTAGATGGTCTATAGTTCAATCAGTTAGACTGGTTTACAACTCCGTTTCTCATGAGAAGTCAGAGAGGGTAAGAGAAGGTCAGTTAGAGGCCAGTTCTGCTACAACATCATGACGTCCAAATAATCTTCAAATTACGAACAGAACCTGTTATCTGTCAATATATCTATCAAACGTATCTGTGAACGCATATAAGATAATGTAACTTATTTTACAACAACAAAAGCTTGTCTAGGAATGTTTGAACTCTCATCCACATCTTAATACACAGCTGTAATCAGCGGAGAAACAGCTGTTCTCTGCCGGTGAAGTCCTGAGATAGTTATAGTCATGTGTATGTGTTTGGACTCCATAGGTCTTATGCCGACAGTATTTACTGCTGGATGTTTTTATAGAACTCTTCAGCTTCTTGTGGTGTTGTGGTGGTGTGTAAAAAGCTGAATCTTACCGTTATGGAGTACTCTAAGCTTGCATGGATTGTGCTGGAAACCCCGAAAGGCAGAGTTAATTCTTCCTTCTGCCCCAGTTCTCTAAGTCATCTGTTTTGGACTCCAGGTAGGCGAGTCTTTTGATGGCGGAGTCGAGGATGGCTTTTGCCTTCTCCAGTGAATTCTCCGCATCGTTAATGTGCCTTTCAGCTTCTTCAATACAAGCGGTATTAGACGAAACGTCTCGTTTTATTTCTGTCACTGTTTGTTCCAGAGTAACCATTGAAGTGGCTATATCAGTGAGACATGTGTTGATGCTGTCCAGCTTTGTTCTGAAGTCTGCTCGCATAGTCTTTAGCTCGTGTAAAACTTCGACCATATTGCTATCTTCCGACTCGCTATGTGAACTTGGCGAAGTTGTTTTAGTTGACCGAACTTGTCCCAGAGTAAAATTATCCCACGGTTTGGTTGCTGAAGGCTTTGACATAGCAAAGCTGCTGTTTTGTATGGAGAATTTTTAGTTTAGTAAGAGATTTGGAGTTAAATCGTGAACAGCTGTCGTGAGCTCCTCAGCTAAGCTGCCATCTCGGTCTAGCCCACGTGACCCCCCCCCCCCCCCCCCCCCCCCAACAGTAACACACTTATTTTAACTGAAACCTTGATCTTTTCCAAAACAGAAACAAGTGTTTTTGGTGCCTAAACCCATTCAAGTAATTTTGATACATAAACATATTCAAGTCTTGCCATTTGCTCTGTTATTTTGTTTTATTATCTCTTCATAACATGTCCTCATATGCTTCACACCATCACATAAAAAGGTTGATAAACTACATTTTGCTTATAAACATTACACAATGAGCACAGTCATGCCAGGGGGTTAAAAAACACAATACCTGTCCAACAGTTTGATTGACGTATTTTATCTAGCACTTTACTAGTCTAACAACCACTGAAAGTCTGCATTCACCCTTTTGCATACATAAAATGGCTAGAACACCGGCTCATTACGAGCAACACACCAATGCGCAGCATCTTGCTCAAGGATACTTTGACACATAGACTGTCAAGGTCGACCACCAACATTCTAATTAGCAAACAGCCTCTCTACCTCCTAAGCGACAGCTGCAGCTGAAGTTTCATAATTTGACAGAAACCGACAATATTTTAGTCTCAACCCCTCTACTTTCAAGGTTATCAACTTCAAATCAAAGCAAGTGGCACATCGCCATCAGTGTATTAATGTGTGTGTGAATTGGTGAATGTTGGCTCTTGTTGAAGAAGACTTCGAGTGATTGGTAAAACTACAAAAGCACTCATATAAATGCAGTCCATTTACCATTGTTTCACAAGATGGAGAGCTTTAAGAACACACCAGTAATGCTTAATGGCCTTTGCATCACCAAACATCACTAAAGTGTTTTCAGTTCATTATGCAAAAGTCTTAAGCACAATAAGCCTCATCAATATTGCAGCAATTGTTACTGTCTCACTGGATGAATTTTGGGTGTGCAGGCTGATTTGACGTCCACCTGTTAAAGGCAATGTAGTACTGTAGTATTACAGTAGAAATATGGTTATATAATATTTTGGAAATATGGTTATTTGCTTGATACCACTCTTGTGTCTGAACAGTTAATATGACCACCACCATTAGCTGGTTATTCTAAGTTATCATAAAGACTAGAAATAGGGGCCAACCTAACTGGGGGAAAAAAAAAACTAGTGTGACTCTTGATTCTCTTACCTAGCTCTTGGCAATAAAGCGAAATAGCTATTCCTTTAATGCAAATAGTTAATCAAATCACTGTGTTATATTATTTCTTGAAACATCTAACAACTCAAATTGTTACGGTGTATAGTAACCATATAGAGGCTGACTGGTTAGGACTAACACCTCATTAAAAATATTTTTATAAATCCCTCCACTTTTTCATGTTGTTAAGATCCATTATTTAAGGCTCAATTAATGAAAGGAGAAAAGAGCTTCTCCAGGCTTCAGAGTTACTGTCAACCTGAGAGAGAATGGAATGTTTCAGTAGCTTATCTTTGCAGCTCAGGTTAAAGCAGCTAAACAACTTGCCAACTGCTGCAGATTAACTCTGAAGATGTTGCTGATTAAATGGATAATGCAAGAATGAGATGAGCATTTGTTCTCTCAGTTTGGAGTTTCTTCTAAATTAACCACCACCAGTCAGGTGGAAACAAATTCCAAATGAATGCACATGCTCCTCTATATCTGCTGGATGTGTAAATGGGCTACTCTTCGCTAGCACATTAGCCATAACTGAATGAAATGATAGTATGTAAAAACAAAACAAAACAATGAATTCATCTTTAACATCAATAAAAATAACTATGCACATTGAAGTTGCACTAGTCATTGTCACAGTGAAAGTCATTCTCTTTCTTCTTCTTCTTCTTCTTTTTTTTTTATTTATTTTTTTAAATGGGAGCTTTAAATACATTTTGACCGGTATGCTCCGCCCTATTGGCACCAAGGAATCTGTTGACAGGAGAGAAGCCAAACCGGTTTTTAGTCATCATTTAATGTGACATTACAGCCATACCACCTTGTCAGGCCATCAGATAAGTTCATAACATGTCATCATCTTATTAAAATGGGGTTTTGACAGAAGAATTACATTTGATCAGATTTTAGTGTATAAAATCCATTGTTAGTCATTATCACCTCAGTAGAAGAGGAGAAAAAGATGGTATAAACATGAAACAAAAAGTAGAAATTTGACTGTTTCATTATCACTAATGAAATCTTCCCTCTGTCCAAAAGAAAACAGTTGAATAGAGAAATGATTTGTGGGTAGGTTTCATAACACAGTTAATGTCAGTTTGCGTATAAAAGCCTTGAAGCTACTCTGCAGAAGCTGTTAAGCACTATATTCATCATTATGAGTTAAACTCTCTGTACAACCAGGATCCACATTCATTTTTATGTCGTTGGTGTTTAATCCAGAATTAGAGGATGTTTCTCTGGGCTTCAGTGAGGCCCTTGCTTTCCGCTTTATTGCAATCACTGCAACAATAATCCCAACCACCAGCAGCCCCACCAGTCCTGCCCCCACAGCATTTGCAATCACATTAGGCGCTGTTGAGAGGTCACCTGTGGTGTTAGTTTCAAGGTCTCTGGTCACTGGTTTAAAGGTCACAGGCTCTAAATCCACATCTATTGTTGTTCTCTTGATTAAGCTCAAAATGGTTTCCTGTTTAAAGATGCACCTCTCATGCCAGTATTGGTCATCACTGAATTCCTCTTCCCCAGTATTTTCCCCATCATAATCATCTTCGTAAATATCATCTTCTTCCAGGAATTGGGGGCCTCGTGTAACAACACACCAGTATACCCCTTTATCTTTCACTTCCAGGTGGGAGATCATCAGCGAGGACCCATTCTCAGACAGAGTCAGTCTGCCCCTAAGATCCCGTGGGATGGGAATAGTCTTGTCCTTTGTGTCATGGATAAATTCATATTCTCCTGATGGTTCTAGACGGTGCCACTGCACCCTTTGGGAGTCACCTTTGGCAAAATCACATTCTATCAAGATGTTCCCACCTTCGAAAACATTTTTTTCTTGGGATTCCTTTTTGGGGCAAAGAACCAGCAAGTACTGAACTTCAATCGAAGAGGAGACACATGAATAGGCCCCACTGTGTTCTTCAGAAACGGCAGGAATAATTAATGAAAAATCCTCTGATTTGTCTCCAAATGATATGTACATCTGATTGTTCTTCATGCTGCTACCATTGATTCTCCCCAGTGGTGTCTCCCATTGCTGGTTGTTACCATCAAAGGGGCATTTAAGTACAGCTTTGTCCCCTTGTGAGACAAACATGTCCTTTCTCTCACTGTGGTCTGGTACGTACATGTTTTGGAAACTGAGACAATTCTTCCCTTTGATCACAAGACAGTAAAAGTGCTGGTTATTCTTTAGCAAGCTGTTGTCAAGAATGAGCAATGCCCCGCTGTCTCTGACCTCCACAACTCCCTGCCGCTCCTCCACGAGAGGGTCCAGCGGTATGCTGCCATCCAGGAAGAGTGTGAGCTTGTAAGACGGATACATTTCATGGTACCAGTGCACAATGGTTCCCTCCAGACCAATGGAAGTGCTGTTGCACAGAAGCTTAGCCCCTCCATCTTGTTCCTTCACAGTGATCTCTTCAGATTCAACCTCCTCATCACACACAGACAGCTGCAGTGTATGCTGGTTGACTAGTGTCTGGTTCTGCCAACATTCCCTCCTATAAATCCCTGAGTCCATTTGTGTGAGGTGACTGATTTGCAGCCCGAGCAGGTGCTGATGTTTGTTGATGCGAATGCGACCCTGGAGATCTGCAGGAGTTGCACTGGGCATGTTGTCAGCTGAGGAGTTGCCAAGCAGCTGGTCTCCATCTGGAGCAGATCTATAAACAACAATATAATCCACTCCAAAGCAATACCCTATCTCAATAATGCTGCCCTCAGCTTTGAACACAGACTCTACCTCCTCACTGGAGACCTGGTGGAGAAGGAGGAAAAGCAGAAACTCCAGAAACTTGATGGAGGTCATGTTGTCCATCTGTCTCAGGTCATGTGTTTGTCACACTCTGCAAAGTGTGCTTTCCGTAAGCCTGGTTTAATACATCCACGTTGGTTTGTCACTTTAGCTCCGCCTACAGTTAGTACCAGTTTCTTCCTCTTCCACATTCTTCTACAGACCTACACAAACACACTCCCACCCTCACAGTGACAGATGCAAAAACACATGCACGGCAACGCATCCACACTGGCAAGCAGGCATGCATACACACACACACACACACACACACACACACACACACACACACACACACACACACACACACGTCAAGTTATCTAATAAGTGATAGGAGTGGCTCATTCGAGTCATTTATGCAATCGTGAAAAGTCTGAGACAACATAAGGCTAAACAAAAGCTAAGAGACATAAAAAAAAAAAATAAAAAAAAAGCTCCTGGTTGTACATTAATTGTGTTGTGCAGTTCAACAGGTTTTCACTCAGCTGTGGGTGTGGTCAGTCACCATGTACGGTCGTTCAACAGCAGTTAGAGGGAGTGTTTATTGCACACGTGTTTTTTCAAGCATGACTGCATATTTGCTAATGCACGCAAAAATGCTCATAGTCACTGAGCACACTAATCTGAATTAAATCTGGAAGTATCAGGTAATCAGCCCTCTGTTGGATGACACTTATCATTGTGTTATTTGCTTTGCACTGTGTTGTGCACAAAAGCTTCATTCATTCTTGTGGTTCTTATGAGATGGAAGGAGTTGTGCCTTCTGGTCTAAGTAGTGTAAGAGTTAAGTAAAATGATGCACAACACAAATACTGTAGAATCACAAAACAATATTTATTAATTTTTTTTTTTATAGATTTTTCTATAATAACTGTCATTATTATTTGCTTGGTCAACCCTCTGCCTAATAAGTTAATGTCAGAACAACTCAAACTTTCATCTACTGTAAAACAACAGTCAAATCAAATCAATTTTATTTATGCAGCCCAACAACACAAATCACAATCTGTATAGTTATGACACCTTCTATCCTTAGACCATTGATTCAGATGAGAAAATACTGCCCCCCAAAACAGGGAACAAACAGGAAAAACTTTGTTTGTGTTTCCAGTGGTTGTTTGGAAATGCTTCCCTTTTCCTTTTCCAGTTCATTGCATTTGCTTACATCTTTGTGCCAACATTTAGTCTGAAGCTCTGCATTTGTCTGTTGTTGATGCTATTGTTCTCCAAATTTTGGTGACTGTGCTGTAACCTAGTCACAGTTACTTTTGTAATTTTAGTGCACTGCCCATGTGTTTCAGGATTAATAAACACAACAAAGTCACAGTGGGTATGTGGCAGTTTTAATCAAGGCTTGGCAAGCTACATATCCTAGACTAGCCACACATTTGTCAGAGGGGCTGGATTACAATCAATCTCAATCTCATCATTCCTTTTCTAACTATTGTTCTGTCTATCTGCCCACTGTCCTCTGCCAGTGACAGTTTCTCTGTGCTTTTTTCTTGCATTTGGGCCTTTTGAAAATTTTAAAGCCCTGCTTATGTTTTCATTCCTCATTCCTGTAGAAACCACAGAAGCATTGTTGCAAAAGAGGGTGGATACTGTTTTGCTCAAACCCTTCATAAATACCAGGGTAACAGTCACCAGGTTGACTGCCAATAGAAGAGTTAATGACACTGTTTACTCTGCAGTGGATGAAGAAAGTTATTTCACATGAAACACATGCAGGCACAAATCAATGTCTGTTTTTTTCTGTAGTTGTGCTTGGACATAATCTGTCTGTGAGAAACAATCTGTTAATAACAATATCAGTGCACTCTGATAACCAGCTCAGTCCTGTCAACATATTAGGTATTGGAAAAGAGAGCGCCAACCTGTTTCCTTTGAGGCATATCATCTGTTTACTGGTGCGTAAACTATAATGAATCCAGCTTCTTATAGCTTCTGTGCTGCTGAGGGAACAACTTGCAGAGCTGGTGCTCAAGTATCATGATTAAACACGAATTGCGAGAAAGAACTCATCAGGGACCCACATGCTGCAGGGTTGGAAGGGTTTGAAGTCACATTAATTGCTGTTTAAACTACTGATTTTTGCCAGAATTGTGTGATTATTGGACATATAGCTGCAATAGAAGAGCAGAGCCTTGATAAGAGGAAATAAATTGGAAATTGGAGCATAAAATCAAATAACAAACACAGACTCTTTTACATTCTGCATGATTTATTTTTTTTTTTAACTCAAAGCTATTTCAAGGTCACATTTGAATTTATAATATATATTTTGTCCCCAATGTGTGTCTTTAGACAAAATCGACAGATAGCTAACAAGCTTCAAGAGAAAGTCAGAAAGTTGAACGCTCTTTACTGTTGTCATGCTTCTCATGAAAGGGTATTTTTTGTAAAACTGAAATGATACAGAAAGATAGGATGAATTACTAATTTCTATTTTAAGAACATAATATCTGCATAGACATAAAATGATGTAAATAACAGTTGCAAAGTTACAAAATACAAATATCACATTCAAGTGATATGTAAATAGCTGTAGATAACTTGTAAATATCTGAGAAATATTAAATGAAACATTAATACATTAATAGAAACGCCAATGGCCTGTAGCTTTAATGATAGGAAACAACATAGCTAGCTATCTTAATACTGGCAGCATTCACGGGCAAATAAGCCAAGCATTTAAATGTAACACAACCAAAGATGTAACATGACATCTGTATAGTATCATAAGTAATTATAAACATAACTTACAAACAGTGCTTTCCAAGACACAAACAGCAGACGGAAAAGTAAAGGAGCTGGAGCTGCAAGCCTGCCACACGTAATGTAACAACTAAGATGAAATGTCATTGTTCAATCTCTGAATGATGTCTTGGCTGGCTCATATAACTAAAACAACCAATGAAAACAATAGCAGGAAGTAACAAAAGGAATAATGAATTACCCCCCAATTACCCCCAGAGGGAAGAAGACACTAAGTATATATGCAAAGTTCTTACAGAACATGGCACTCCCCATCTGTTATTGATTAAATACCACTATCTGAATAACTAGTACATCTCTGAACACCAGGGGGAAATAAATTCAGTCTATTTCCTCAGCACTCTTGAGAAGGACTGTCTGAGAGACAGGCCTTAAGAAAGTCTTTGCTGACCCACATCTTGTGACCTTGAGTTCGACCTTTTTTTACTTTGGTTGCTGTTGTCAGAGTTGAATTGCACAGACTCGTGCATACTCACCACATTGACAAAACCCAGAGGTCAACAACACAGACAAAATGCTCAGCACTCATTGCGGGAATTCAAGGAAGAAGAGAAATTCATTGTAGCAGCCACAAGATTTTATACATATGCGTCACATGTCCCTATCAACACATATGATTGGCCATCACCTACTTAATATATCTTTTACAAAATCAAAGTTCCTCCTGTACAATTGAGGGCATACCTATTCCATACATGTAAATAGGAGCCATGGGCCACTTGTTTTGCTTTTCCTGATTATCCTTAAGCAGGACAAGGTAACCTTTCTTAAAATTAGGCTGCAATTAACCAATGGAAATTTCCAGTATTACAGCAGCAAAGTGGATAGCAAAAAATAGAGGGCATCAGTAAAAAGACTGATTAAATAGCAAACAGCAATATAAACAAGGAATATAGAAAAATATGAACAATTTAAACAAAGGTAGCAACCTAGCATGGGGAAATGTAAATTATGAGAGTGGTAACAGTATACAGTGTTTTCAAATTTACACCATGGCACAGAGGAAATACCAATATTGCACACTGGAAATTAGAGATTTGCCAGGTACGGATATTGCACATTGGATGATAGTACTCATGACTGGAGTATTGATATTGCACATAGAAGTAATAATACACCTGATGTCCGTTCCCTGGGTGTTCACCGATGTCAGGGGGCAGAGTGTTCGTCTGCGGAAATCCACCACCAGTTCTTTGGTTTTCCCTGCATTGATTGAGGCAGTTCTACTTTTGGTCCCCCGCAGCTTGGGAGTCAGGTTCCTTGTTCCTTGTTGGGTAGCACGGTGGCACAAGTGGTAACACTGTCGCCTCACAGCTAGAAGGTCCCCGGTTCGAATCCCGCTGGGCGCTGGTGGCGTGTCCTCCATGTCTTCAGTGCCTGCTGCTCGAGGAAAAAGGGGCCTTTCTGTGTGGAGTTTGCATGTTCTCCCCGTGTTGACCTGGGGTTTCCTCCGTAATAACCCCCACTAAAAACATGCAAGAAGATCACCACCTGACCAATGGTGACGAGAAGGGATGGGTCCCCGGGCGCGGGCACCTGCATCGGCTGGCAGCTGGCAGCCGATCGACAGACCGAGGATGATCAAATGCGGAAAAAATAATTTCACGGAGGCATGGCGTGTGCATATAGTGTGTGCAACTATGTGTGATAAATAAAGTACAGTTCTTCTTCTTCTTCTTGTGGCCAGAGATGGTTTTTTAGGCCTCTCCAGACACCACTGACATTTTTTTTGCTCTAGCTGATCCTCCATCTTCCTCCTGTAGGTGTTTTTCCCTTTGTTAGCCTGATTCTTTTGTTGGAAGCCCAGGAACAGTCCAGGGCAATCTTCAGTTCATAGTCCAAGTATTTATTATGGTCACATATAAAGCAATGCAGTGCTGGTCTCAGTTCCCGCAGGATCTCCGTCAGAATGAGCACAGATTTCAGGCAAAAGTTCACATTTATCTTCTTGGGTTTGACCAAACCCTGTACAATAAACAGACATCCAAACAGAATGTAATTGGCCGGATTCCAAGATGTAGACATACCACATCTTTGTCCTAGACATGTGATAAACAACCTGTATGTGTGTGTGTTGTTTAGGCGTGTATCTAAACGTGTATCTAAACGGAGGGCGTTTTTATTGTTGCTGGGGACTTCAACCAGGCCAACATGAAGACTGTGCTTCCGAACTTTTACCAGCATGTGGATTTTGCTACTAGAGGGAGAGGGAGAATACACTGGACTTGGTTTACACAAACATCAAGAAGGCATTCAGAGCAGCCCCCCGCCCCCACCTTGTCTCCTCAGACCACCTCTCTGTTATGCTAATTCCTGCATATCAGCCCTTGCTCACCTGCTGTGAAGAAGGTGAGAGTGTGGCCTGAGGGAGCCATGTCTGCACTGCAAGACTGTTTTGAGCGCACCGAATGGAGCATGTTCAGAGAGGCTGCAACAGACAATCAACACACCAATGTGGGAGAGTATGCTGCATCTGTCTCAGGCTACATGCAGTGGTGCATGGAGGGGGTTACAGTCACCAAGACCATCATCACACGGGCCAACCAGAAACCTTGGATGACGAAGGAGGTGCGTGAAAGACTGACAGAGCGCAATGCTGCGTTCAAATCTGGTGATGCGATGACACTCAGCTCAGCGAGGGCAAATCTGAACCGTGCCATCAGAATAGCAAAGCATGCCAACCGTCAGAAGGTCCAAGGCTTCATCCAGGACCCCAGCAACACCAGACAACTCTGGCAGGGCATTCAGACTGTCACTGACTACAAAGCCACACCCACACCCTGTCAGGATGACACCTGCTTCCTCAATGAGCTAAATAACTCGGTGCAGCCCGAAGGAGCGACGTGGACCCACCTTCCCGTAGGCCCACCACCCGCAGGAAGGATCAGAAGGGGCCGGTGCTATGTGATATGGGTAGCAGTCGTGGGCGGGGGCCCCGACGACCCAAACCCTGGACAACGACTCTGGCTATGGGGGCATGGAATGTCACCTCACTGTGGGGGAAAGAGCCTGAGCTAGTGCGGGAGGTTGAGCGGTATCGGCTAGAGATAGTCGGGCTCACCTCCACGCACAGTCTGGGCTCTGGAACCCAACTCCTTGAGAGAGGCTGGACTCTCTTCTACTTCTACCGGCGAGCTGGTGTGGGCTTGCTTATAGCCCCCCAGCTCAGCCGCCATGTGTTGGAGTTCTCCCCGCTGAGCGAGAGGGTCGCTTCCCTGCGCCTTCGGGTTGGGGATAGGTTTTCACACTGTTGTTTCGGCCTACGGGCCGAACAGTAGCGTAGAGTACCCGGCCTTCTTGGAGTCCCTGGGAGGGGTACTGGAAAGTGCTCCAACCGGGGACTCCATTGTTCTGCTGGGGGACTTCAATGCTCACGTGGGCAGCGACAGTGACACCTGGAGGGGTGTGATTGGGAGGAACGGCCTCCCCGATCTGAACCCGAGTGGTGTTCTGTTATTGGATTTCTGTGCTAGTCACAGTTTGTCCATAACGAACACCATGTTCAAGCATAAGGGTGTCCATCAGTGCACGTGGCACCAGGACACCCTAGGCCGGAGGTCAATGATCGACTTTGTAGTCGTATCATCTGACCTTCGGCGGTATGTCTTGGACACTCGGGTAAAGAGAGGGGCTGAGCTGTCAACTGATCACCACCTGGTGGCGAGTTGGATGCGCTGGCAGGGGAAGAAGCGGGACAGACTTGGCAGACCCAAATGTACCGTGAGGGTCTGTTGGGAATGTCTGGCGGAACCCACTGTCACGGAAGTTTTCAACTCCCACCTCCGGGAGAGCTTCAACCAGATCCCGAGGGAGGTTGGAGACATTGAGTCCAAATGGACCATGTTCTCCACTTCCATTGTTGATGCAGCCGTCCGTAGCTGTGGCCGTAAAGTCGGCAGTGCCTGTTGTGGCGGCAACCCGGTGGTGGACACCGGAAGTAAGGGATGCCGTCAAGCTGAAGAAGGAGTCCTATTGGGCCTGGCTGGCTCATAGGACTCCTGAGGCAGCTGACGGGTACCGGCAGGCCAAGCGCGCGGCAGCTTGGGTGGTTGTAGAAGCAAAAACTCGGGTCTGGGAGGAGTTCAGGGAGGCCATGGAGGAGGACTACCGGTTGGGCTCGAGGAAATTCTGGCAAACCGTTCGGCGCCTCAGGAGGGGGAAGCAGCTTTCTGTCAACACTGTTTACAGTGGAGGTGGGGAGCTATTGACCTCGACTGGGGATATTGTCGGGCGGTGGAAGGAATACTTTGAGGATCTCCTCAATCCCTCTGTCATGTCTTCTGTAGAGGAAGCAGAGACTGGGGACTTGGAGGTCGATTCATTCATCACCGGGGCTGAAGTCACTGAGGCAGTTCGCAAGCTCCTCGGTGGCAAAGCGCCAGGGGTGGATGAGATCCGCCCTGAGTACCTCAAGTCTCTGGATGTTGTAGGACTGTCTTGGTTGACACGCCTCTGCAGCATCGCATGGCAGATGGGGACAGTGCCTCTGGACTGGCAGACTGGGGTGGTGGTCCCTCTTTTTAAAAAGGGGGACCGGAGGGTGTGTTCCAACTATCGGGGGATCACACTCCTCAGCCTCCCTGGGAAAGTCTATTCCAGGGTACTGGAGAGGAGAATCCGGCCGATAGTCGAACCCCGGATTCAAGAGTAACAATGCGGTTTTCGTCCTGGCCGTGGAACACCGGACCAGCTCTATACCCTCCACAGGGTGCTTGAGGGTTCATGGGAGTTTGCCCAACCAATCCACATGTGCTTTGTGGACTTGGAGAAGGCATTCGACCGTGTCCCTCGCGTCATTCTGTGGGAGGTGCTCCGGGAGTATGGGGTTGGAGGCCCTCTGTTGAGGGCTGTACAGTCCCTGGGATGAGAGTCAGCACCTCCAAGTCCGAGGCCATGGTTCTCAACCGGAAAAAGGTGGCTTGCTCCTTTCAGGTTGGGGGAGAGTTCCTGCCTCAAGTGGAGGAGTTTAAGTATCTTGGGATCCTGTTCACGAGTGAGGGAAGGATGGAACGTGAGATTGACAGGTGGATCGGTGCAGCGGCTGCAGTAATGCGGTCTCTGTACCGGTCTGTCGTGGTGAAAAAGGAGCTGAGCCGAAAGGCGAAACTCTCGATTTACTGGTCAATCTACGTTCCTACCCTCACCTATGGTCATGAACTTTGGGTCATGACTGAAAGAATGAGGTCCCGGATACAAGCGGCTGAAATGTGTTTCCTCCGCAGGGTGGCGGGGCGCTCCCTTAGAGATAGGGTGAGGAGCTCTGTCACCCGGGAGGAGCTCAGAGTAGAGTCGCTGCTCCTCCGCATTGAGAGGAGTCAGCTGAGGTGGCTCGGGCATCTCTATTGGATGCCCCCTGGACGCCTCCCTAGGGAGGTGTTCCAGGCATGTCCCACTGGGAGGAGGCCCCGGGGAAGACCCAGGACACACTAGGGTGACTATGTCACTCGGCTGGCCTGGGAACGCCTCGGGATCCCCCCGGAAGAGCTGGAGGAAGTGTCCAGGGAGAGAGAAGTCTGGGCGTCCCTGCTCAGACTGCTTATCTCCGGATAAGCGGAAGAGAATGGATGGATGGATGGATGGATGGATGGATATATATATATATATATATATCATTCAAATATAATGATTAAAGTAAAAAATAATGGAAAATCAAATTACATCATCAGCAGCATAGTCTTCATACAGTGATTGTTTATACAGAGACACTACCTGACAATGATCTAGACGAAAAGGGAACACTCAAAATCACTTTAATACCAAGTACAATTATCAGTTATCACTCAAAATCAATTCAACACCATTAACAAACATGAATAACAAATGAAATGACAAATAACATGGATAATATGATAAGCGAAAGTTTAAGAACTTATAACAAAAACAATAAAAAAGTGGATTTAGCAATCATGAAAATAACGAAACGAAAAATGAGGACGCTAACATAGTATATAATTATTATTAATTAAATTGACAAAATGCACTGCATGAAAAGTCACATTTCCGTCAATTTCCGTCACTGTAAATTGCCATGGAAGTTCTCCCTCAGCCACTGTGACCATGAGGTGTTAAAATGCAAATGTAAATGCTGCAAAGCTATACAAATGCAAATTGGGATTTTGTGTTTGTGTGTGTGTGTGTGTGTGTGTGTTCTGTGCCTACAGAATACAAAGATTTTTTTTTTTTTTCATGAGGATTTAAAAGTGTGTTTAAATAATTTTATAGGTTACATACAGGATAAGTGTCCTGACTCTCAAAGGCCTTTAATTTTCCACTTAAATTGCTAAATCAAAATTGTGAAAATTAAAGCATCTACAGTTCTTGGACACTGGTCACAATTTTTCGCATTTTGCCACCACAACACCAGATGAACAATGCTTGTGTGATTAGCTTGCAAAATTCCAACAGAGTAAGTCCACGGATGATTCTTTAAGTAGGAATAAAAAGGGAACACACCAAAGTAACTTTTCTTTTTTTATTTTCGATGATGTCACTTTAGAAAATCAATTTAGAAAATCAAAGTCACAGCATGTTTTTCATTTACGCAACAAAAATGGTCTCGCGAGAAATTCCGAGAGCGCGACCTTGCATATGATTGGACGCCTCCTCTGACGCAATGACGTCGGCAGAAAACGACCTCGGCGCGTCTGTGAAGGTGAATCGAGCTTGGATTACAACAGTTACATTTCGCGTCCTGCTAAACTTTAACTCTGTTCATACAATGGCCAGACGTCGTCTTCAGTTCATCCCAGAAGGCACTCCTTTGCGACGAATGGACGGCCTGGCTGCGGAGCGACCATATCCAGAAAGTCCAAACAATTTAGAGAAGAAACTGCTGAGCGCCTTCAGTGTCTCGGCTGCTAACGCAGCTGATGGCGCAGTTGGCGAGGAGAATGGCCGTGAAAAAATCCAGACTGCTCGCTCTGGAGGAGCAGCCCCGACCGAACTGCAGCTGCGGAGACAAAGAGACGGGTGCGTAAGTTACGTACGTAACGTTAGCATTTAGTACCACATTGTGCAGTTTTTAGGGCGCCAAACCTTAATTATTCTTATTGCACTACGTTCCGAACGTTTGGTAATTGTTCACGTTACATTTAACATTACAACGTATTTTGTATTTTAAAGGAAAAGGTGCGACGTCTGCACAATAGTGACGGACACGACAGGCGATATGAACCTGAGCAGGGGTAAGTTAATAAAATGCACAGGAAATATTCTGCAGAATATAAGTAAACGTAAACGTTGCATGACCTGTTTGTACTTTTTGCGCTTTACAGACTAAACTCGCCCCACAACGAAACGGTGACGTCATATTTTATGGCGACTTTAGCTGGGAGTCCAGACATGGATGGTGTGGACAGCAGTCTTTTAAACCTTTTCTGTTGTTTCTTGTTGTTGTTTTCACTGAAGCCTGCCTTAATTATTTCAAACCAATATATATTTTCTTCCAGCGGCCTGTAAGACATATTATGAGATGGTGTGGAGGAGCTTCAGGTATGCCCAGGCAGCTCTTTCAGTTCAGGCAGCAACTGTGAAGATTTCAGCTCGCAGCAGACAAAGAAGGAAGCGGGTAAGAGTCCCATGAATGCTGCTTTATTTTCACAACAATGTAAAAATGGGCTGAATTTTATTTATTATCTGCATTGTTTTTGACAAACATGCTCACATATGTTATCATGCATTATTGTTTCTTAGCAGTACTAATATTATATTAATACCTGTATTTACAGCTGCTGGAAGCAAGAAGGAGTGTCCTAGCTCTCCAAACTCTGCCAGACACTGCAAGATCGGCTGGAGAGCGACCCAAAGTATGTGGCGACACACCACAAGAGGCTTCACATCGAGTCCCCTTCAAAGCGACAGGCGCCACCTCAGTATGACCCAGAGGCAGCAAAGAAGCATTTCCAAAGGCCTTGACTCAACTGTTCAACTGTTCATAGACTCTTTTTCATGCACCATGGACCAGCGGCATGGCCCAACCCAGAGACTCTTATCAGTGAACCCCTCTGCACATTTCCTTGCTTTTTTTCCCCAGTAGTCACTGATTTTACTTGGTTGATCCTTGTTAATGTGTGTGTCACGATTTCATTAAAGACTTTTTTTCAAAATGTTTCTGTCAACTGTGTTCTTTGTGTTCTACTGTGTGGTAGTGTAGAAGGTGGATTGCCAAATAAATCAATGAATCATCAATCAAATAAAATATATATGTCATTTATATATACAGAAATATAACAATATATAACTATTTTTTATATATTAATTTATTATATAATATATGAATTTAATATGTATTTATTATTATTATTATTATTATTATTATTATTTGTGGCGCACAGATGACCAATAGCAGCAGAGTTGTCATCCAATCACATGATCACTCACTCATGTGATTGGAGTTGCTATTCAATCACATGATGGTTTCCTTTTAAAATGCCTGTGGAATCATCCAATGGTTGTTTGTGAAGTCAGCAGGCCAACCTGAGTAGATCAACGTCGGTAGCATTCATGTGCTAATTAGAGCTATTCGCACCTCCGCGAAGGCGCAATTAACCCCGCCCCCCGCCAACAGATGGTTCGTTTCCGACGATTTTCGGAGCCGGCGAAGTTCCCCGTAAACTTGCCGTAAATCGCCGAAAATCAACGAAATTCGCAGGGATTTACGGGTCGAAAATTTGGTTTTTCATGCAGTGATGGGTTTAGTGTGACTTAAGATCTGATAGTACTATGACGGCAAACTTGTATATAAAGGCAGCATGGAAGATGCCTCCTTTTGAACCACTGGCGCTCTGACAAAGGGCTATCCTGAAATGCCATGAGTGGGTCCCAGACTGTCTGTGCCGAACTATGCTACAGTTAAACGGGAAGAACCAGTCCAACTGCGATGGACAGCCGGAGTAGAAAATATGTACTTTAGCACCTGGGCCTTCTGGTGTTGGTAACAGCAGAGGAGAGGCGCCTTCAGTGGCTATGTGACCGAAAGAAATGGGCGAGGCGTGCAGCAGGAATGCAGACCAACAAATTATCTACAAAAATATACTTACTTGAGTACCCTAATGATTAGAAAAAGGAAGTTTCCTAAAGGATATATAGCTTGTTATGTGTTGATAAAGGCTGAAATTACGAAAATTGAACTCATAGAAAGGAAAATACATTTTCCATTGCATTAACCAGCAGTAAGCAATTCTTCATTGCACAAGCATGTGGAAATAATAAAATGCAGAGACAATAAAACAATTCAGAAATGATTGAAATGATAAAACCATTTGAAAAATAAACAACTGAAATAAAACCAGTCAAATAATAAAATGAGTGAATAAAAAAATAAGTCAAACATTAAGATGATTGAACTCTTGCACAACCATGGAGGCGGGCAGGCAGAAATATTAATCTATTTACAGGCACAGAAAAAAGCAGCAGCTGCGTGGCAGCGCAAACCTCACCAGGAAAGATGACACAGGAAACAGAGATCGCGATCAGTATACAGGATACCACGGTTACCATGGTTACCAAGATTACCAAGAATACCAAGATGACCTGACAAGCAGAAGCAAGAAAACGTGGAGCTTAAAAACTCATGGTAATTGCCAAATGCTGATCATCTGCGCTGCCACGAAACACACCTGCCAACACCTCCAAATCTGCACAAAATAAGAGATAATTAGACACCAGGGGGTATCCCAGGTAGGAGGTTCAACAAACTCTGAGTTGACTTACTCCGAGATGGGAAACTCTGAGTATCCGGTTCCAGAACAGCTGATCTGAGTTAGTTCAATCAACTCTGAGTATGTTAACCTTGAGTTGCGCGTGTGCACAACCACTATAAAAAGCCATCATCAGTGGAGCCCCGATACCATGAGTCACCATGACAACTGGAAAAAAAAAAAAAAAAAAAAAAAAAAGAAGATCAAGTTATTTTACCCCGATGGAGTTGGAGGTCTTATTGCAGGGCTATGGGGAGTATTAGCACATATTTCGGCATGAATGTATCATTGCTGCAGCAGTGAAGGAAAGAGAAACGGCATGGGAGAAAATTGCCACCCGAGACAACGCGTAAGTTTGAATGTACTTATGTTGTCCTCACTGCAGTGCTGCAGTCAGACAGTAGTTGTTTGGCAGGTCCTCTTATGGCAAAGAAATGCCTCAAAGCGTTAATACAGCTTGAAGTGTTGATTGACTCAATGACCTTGATATGCACAGCTCTGGAGCTCATACAGCAGAACATCATAGCCCACCGCTTACTCTCAGCTTGTCCTCCTCTTGTTCGTCTGGTGGTAATACACCACCAAACCCACATATGTAAATGGAGGGCAGGATTGAAGGCATTCTGGAGGCAAATTTGCCCTGCGTTGCTCTTGCATATTGCCTCTGGGTTTGCGACAGGTTATACATTTGTGTAAGACTGAATTGATGAGCCTTTTTCCTCCCAAGAGCCATAAACCTGCTGCTCTGACAGCTCCTTCCGTCAGGTGATGGCCTTGATGTTTGACCTGAGCGTGATGGTGTCTGCCAAGCAACAAGGAGAGGTGGTTATCCTTTGGGAGGATTATGGGGTTCTTCTCTCCAGTGTCCAGGTCAGCGTTCTTTAGTTGGCCTCCAACACAGATGAAATTGTTCTGCAAGGTTGGGCTGAGACGATGAAGTCTGCTATTTAGAGGGACTGGCTTATTCATGATCAAAGCTTCAAATTCCTTTGAGAATGCTCTTCTTTGAACAGCTGCAATGATGACCTCCTTCACTAGGGATAGTTCATCTGGGGTTCGAGGCTGATCACACCTGTACCGCCCTTTACACTTGTCCATGCTTTTGGAGAGCTTAAAGCACCTCACAATGTGACTTAGGAGTGCTATAGATCAGACAAGAGAGTTGAAGCTCAAGAACCTTAGAAAGCGTTCTGTGCTGAGGCCTTTCTCTTGCAGCTTTGTGGCATAGCTCATCACTTGTGAACAGATATCCACGTCCAATTCTGGTTTGACCAGGTCGAAGGAATGGACTGAATTTGGCTCATTGGGAGAGTCAAGCAGGAAGTTAGGGCCATTTAACCATGTTGACTTGTCCATGACAAACCTAATGTGAGTTTGTCCATCTTCTTGTACGACCTTTAAATACGCCACAGCACCAATGGCTATAATAGATGCATCAGAAAACACACAGAGCTCTGTATGCACTGCTTTGTCTAGTAACGCAGCTGTGTATATCCGTGGTACATGAGGGTGTCTCAGCTCCTGAAGCGAGTCTTGCCAAGCTTTCCATTTATGAAATTTATCTTCAGGTAGTGTTGTAAATTGTTAAAGCCAAAGTTTTAAAGCCACAAAGACTGAAAATCAAAATTCAGCTGTGTCCAATTGTTCAGGAAAAATCCCCTTGATGGTGTTCAAAAAAATCTCCAGGAGTCAGAAATCTGAAGAGCAAAATACTTTATTGCCAGCAACAAGGAGAATAATTCAGATATGCACAAGGTACAAACCCGAAGGATTCTGACCTACAGTGGTCTGTGTTCTGTCTTTTATACTGTTCACCACACAAAGAAGAAGCAGCTGCCAAGACACCTGTACTGAGACTTCATCGAAGTCTCAGGAAGCATGGACATGAGTACCATCATGCCTCTGCTCAATGCTCAATAGAGCAGCACTCCACGATTGTTGCCACAGCCGTTTCTCTGGTCATCAGTGCCCTGCTTACATCACAACACGGTAGCTGACATATCTGTTTCGCAAGTCATTACATGTCTGTATAGGAAAAGATTTATACATCTGTTTCTCAAATCATCACATGTCTATGTGGGCAAAAAATTATACATCTGTTACTCAAGTCATCACATGTCTGTGTAAGAAAAATTACACTACAGTAGTGGTACATCCCACTCAGACTGCTCAGCGGTGAGTTCCCAAAGAAGGAGCCTTCCTTGGATTGTGATTGGGGCCAGAAAACCCAAGGGGTCAAAAACATTGTTCACCGTAGAGAGGACACCACGGTGAGTGAATGGCTTGATGGCGTTGAAAGTGAATGTGTCACTTGCTACCTCCCACAGCAGACCCAGACTGCGTTGGTGACCCAGACTGCGTTGGGTGTCTGAGTGGGTGCAGCCTCTCCACATAAGTCTACATCCTTTGCAACTGCAGCATAGTCTTCAAATGGAAAGGCTTCAAGGACTATCTGGCTATTGGAGGCAATCTTGTGAAGCCTGAGGTTTGATTCAGCCAGTGACATCTGTGTTCTGCTCAACAAGTCAATGGCCTCCTCATTGGTTGACACAGAACGGAGGCCATTGTCCACATAGAAGTGGCGCTCCACGAAGTTGACTGTGTCAGTCCCATGTTCTCATACACCCTCTCTGATTGCTCTTCTGAGTCCATAGATAGCTACAGCTGGGGACAGGCTGTTGCCGAAAACATGAACTTTCATCCTGTAGTTCTTTTGTCACTTCATTGTCCTTGTACCACAGTGTCACAGGTTCGTTGAATGCAATGGATAAAAAAATGATGGCACAGCCGCAAAAGTCCCGTTTGGTGGATTTTCATTGTCACCAAAATGCAACCAGTGGAAAAATATTTACAGTGAGGATAAAAAACTCCCAGGAACCAAAAATCAGCAACAACCCCAAAATAAGTATGTACAAAAAAACTCACAACAGCCACACTGTCACACTGCGGTGAGGTCGTCCTGTCTTGGGTTATTGTCTTGTCATTTCCTGTTTTATTTTGAAAGTCTAACTCTCCTCTCGTTTCAGATCACTTGCCCTTCCTCTTGTGTCACCTGTTCGTCATCCCTGATTCCTGATTGTGTCCACCTGTTCCCCATTACCCTCATGTGTTTAAATAGTCTGCGTCTCCCTTTGTCCTGTGCCGAAGTGTTTCGTCTTATGTCCGATCACCAAAGCCTGCATCATAGCTCACAGCCACAGTCTGTACTTGTAAGTCTTGTTTCCTCGTCAGAGTGATTTTTTGTTGTAACTTCTGTAGTTTAGTTTAGCATTTATAGTCTTTTGAGTTATTTGCTTTCTTGGTTTGCCTCCCTTTGGAGTGATTTTTAGTTCATATAGTTCATAGTTGTAGTGAGTCTAGCCTCCATCTTTTAGGAGAGTTTTTTGTTTCTGTCCTGTTCTTTCTGTTTCTTTGTTAGCTCTTTCTCCATTCGGAGAGACTTTAGTTTAAAGTTTTGTAGCCTTTTGATTTTCCTCTCTGTGAGTGATTTTGATTTTGATAATTTTTATAGATCCGTGTTTGAGATATTTTCCTCCTTTGGAGTGTTTTTTGTTTTCACTAGAGTAGTCGAGTATTCTCATAGATCAGGTTTCATAGCCCCTTTGTTTGCTCTGCATTGAGGTTGTCTTGACTCAATAAAAGTCTGCTCACTGTCATTCTCTGCTCCTGAGTCCTGTTTTGAGTTCGGGCGTGACACACACTCAATGATTAACAACTCCAGCTTCCACTCCAGCTCCAACTCGCACACCCCCGGCAGAGCAGAAATGCTCCCTTTATATATCCCATAGCCCCTCCCCCGGGCGGACCAACAATAATTAAATGGGGTGGTTTCACAATTACGGGTAAAACACACAGGAAAAAATGACACAATTACTACCACCATGTTGTACAAATAGAACAGAACAGAATAGAACATAAATGGCCATCATATGGCTTCTTAAATAATTAACAAAACCCCGCAAATAAGAAAACAATCCAATACCAAACAAATGGATCAGTCCAGTTATCGTGCTGGCCTAACAGCGCGCCCCAATGTGCTATTTAAGCCGCACCCAGGTAGCGCCTCGGTTTGGCCCCTGAACCAGAGGTGGACCAACTCAGCATCAGCAGGTGAGCGTCCTTGTATCGTTCTGTGTGGGATGTGGGGAAACGCGTAGGCGCCGAGTGTGCACCCTCGAACGCACTACCGCGACAGTGTGTATGACTGTGGAGGGAATATGTGAGCAGGACCGCATGAGTGCGGACCTGCCAGAGATTGTGTGGGGAAACAGTCTGAGCAGGACCGCGCTCCTGTGGTCCTGCCGGGGAACAATGAGCGCGCTGCTGGAACGGAGATGTACGAAGCGGTCTCTACCGCTCTGTCACACACAGGAATCTCAGATAATTTCGGTGGTCCTCTCACACCAAAAAGCAGTGAAACATCTGCTGTATGTCTGCCAAACAACCTTTTCCTTACTGAACCGCACCAGGATTCTGAGGAGAGAGTTGCTGAGGTCAGGGCCTGTAAGCAGTACATCATTGAGTGAAACACCTAAATGTTTGGCACTCGAGTCAAATACCACCCTGATTTGGCCTGATTTTTGAGGATGGTACACCCCAAAGGTTGGCACTTACCAGCATTCTTCATCTTCTTCTAGTCTTGGAGCAACCTCTGCTTGGTCATTCTCTAACATTTTTCCCAGGAAAGCCACGTAATGCTGTTGCATCTCCGGCTCCTTATTCAAGCTATGTTGGAGTGATGCAAAGTGTCTGACTGCTTGTTCTCGGTTGTTAGACAAGCGTCGTCTAGGTTGCCTAAATGGGAGTGGAGCCACCCAGCTATTTGATTCATTTCTGTAGACTTCTTTGTCCATTAGTTTCAGAAAGATACCATCTTCAATAAAAGATGCCAGCTTGTTGTCATGTTTGGTGTGACTGAAAACAGTTCATCCCAATGTTCCTTCCACAGACTTGCTAATCTCTGAAATCCTGTTTCTTGTCTCTTTGTCTTGGTGAACTTTTTCTTTGATGTGCAAGAAGTTTGTATAGGGTTTGAGTAAGGAGGGCCGGCTGGTTGGCTTATGTGCATTCCCCAAGCAGACTTCTCCAACAAGCACCCATCCCAAGTCTAACCATTGGGCAAAGGGAGCATTGTGGGGGCTGTTGACTGGTTGCCTGCATAACATTCCTGGAGGTGTTCCCAGGCCTTTGTGAGTGCTATGGCTGGATTTGTTATGTACACTGACTGCAGACGTTTGACGTGGTTGCTGGATTCTTTACCAAGCCATTTTGTCATTAAATCCAATTCCTCAGTAGCTGTGAGGCCTAGCCCTTGCGTGGCACTGATGTATGATGACTGCCAAGCACGATAATGTTCAGGCTGATCGTCAAACTGATATAAACTTGAACTCACCAGGTCTAACCGAGCCAAATACTGCACCAGGTGTTCGGTTGTGGGTCCAGTGTAGAAAGCTGTTGGTGCCCTCTGGGGATAGAAGGGCTGTGCTGACCTGTTCAAGTCAGTGTGGCTCACTTTTGAGCCTCTCTGTTGGTCTGATTCTCCATGCTGAACCTGGTTTTCTATCTTAACTGCTGGTGGGACATACACATCAGGAGGATGACATGTTGATTGGGTAGCTTTAATGGCTGCTTGAGCTGGGGAGTCAGTAGATGGATGGCCTTTATCTGAGTGAGGTTCAAAGTGAGACCTTATGTATTCTTCCGTCCGTCCCATTTTATCATCTTCTGATGGGCCTGCTTCATCTAACAGCATATAATTTTCCATACTGTCTGCTGCTTCCCACACAGCTGCTTCAGCTTCAGCTATTGCTGCCTCTTTGCAAATAGTCAGTGCTTCTAGCTGATATGTGGCTTCTGTCAGCCTTTTCTTTCTGGTGCTCTGCCTCCTTAGCAGCTCTCTCTATTTTAGCTTTAGCTTCTTGTTCAGCAAATACAAGACGTGTTCTGGCTGCCTCTGCTTTAGCTTGTGCACATATTAATGAGCTAGTTGATGCTCATCATGATGTAAAATGCCAGCCTTTTAGAGTCTTTTCACTATATTGTCCTCACTACAGTGTAGCAACTGCAGCTATACAACTAACTAAACTGCGGCTCTTTCCCTCATTGTACAAGGTCAGATTGAAAACTGTAACAAAGACAAATATGAAATTTACCATTTAGCTCTGTAACATGTGCTTTCCTCAGTTACATAAATGTAAATAAAACGTTTTTAATTACAAATAAATCAAATACATTTCTGATGTAAACAATATTTTTTTTACATTAACTTATGAATGTAATCATGAAATTATTCACATACGACGTTGCCTCTGTAGCGTTTACAATGATGAACTCCTGCAGTAGAACACAGAAATGTGCTATAGTAATTCAGCTAGCCTCCTCAAACTACTGACCCAAAGCATCATCTGAACCAGGAACATTTGTGAAAAACTGCCCTTCAAAATAAGAGCTCCTTCAAAATAAAAGTATTCAGATTTATGCCTGAAAGGCAACACAGTACTATTCCATTGACTTAACTGTAGGAGCAGGGATGTGTGTTCTCACCTTCTCATTGTGTGTGGGTGTGTCTATGTGGAGGTGTGGCTGGGTGTGTGTCACTGGGGCAGAGTGATTGCTTGATTGATATCACCTGTACCTACCTGGGGATCAGTTTTTGTTTGTTACGGAGTGAGGGTGAGGCATGGTGAGCGCAAGGCTATTTTACATCTAGAGTTCTAGAGTCCGGTAGTGCAATTACATCAGCATACCGCATAAGGTCGAAAGTGTCATTTCACCGAGAGGGTCAATAAACACCCTTAAACAGCAGCAATGGCTTCATATTTTCTTGACTCAACGTGTTGGACAGATCCCTGCCTTCTCCCTCTCAGTGACTAATTTTAAAGTTGATAGTCACAGTACATTAACATTGAACAGTTCTTAATATCGAATCATACAGTTATGAATATAAATAGGAACAAAATCTGATTTTCATTGAGGTGCAATCCAACAGGGGAGAAAGAAGCAGCTAAAAATGAAATATAAAAACATCATTCAAAAGGTAATGTAGCAGAACCGGCCTTTAACTGACCCCTTCTTTCCCTCTTTTTCTGGTGATACTCAAGGGAAATGGAGGTGTAAACCCGCCAACTGATTGAATTGTAGACCATCTAGTTTACCTATAATGCAAACTGATTTCGAAGAGAGAAAAGATGTCTGGACATCACTATGTTTCTCATAGCAATGCTAATTCTCTCCTGATAGCCCCAAGAGTGATCAAGACAATAAAACCGTCTGGAGAGACAAACGCCAGGCTCCAGAGGAACATCCACAAACATCAGCAAATGCTGATGGGTCGTAAACCGGACATCCATTGAGGCAACTTGTGTATGCTTGTGTGATTTTCCTCAACACTCCAAGATAACCAGACTTTTATGTTAAACTTAACTTTTCATGTTTTCAACTTGCAGGACTTGGGGTACGCATAATATTGATGTTTTTCCCGTATCTCTGACCTGAAGTATGACCAAGTTTTGATTTTAACGGTTTTATAAAAGTTTGTATGAATTGTCACCACAAAACCATACTGCCATCCAGAGTTTCCTAACCGTCAGATTGAATATGCTTGACTTGGCACATTTATCGATAAGTAACCATAATCGTGATAATCATTTTGACAAATATAATCTGCCTCTCTTTATTCCTACCTTTATTTTTGTATTAGTTATTCATTGAGTTATTATACCTGTTGGGATAAAACTGTACCATGATTATCATTTAATGTTTTCACCCAACCATAGAAAGTGTCTAATGCATGCTGTGAGCAATGTTGAAATGCCATTGAAAATTGGTCATTGAAATTATATGTGATTGACCATAGTGAGAAGCAGATGAGCCCTCGTATGATTCTTTGATTAGTTCAGCTCCATGAGGCGAGATTACACCGCGCGTCACAAAGAGTCTCCCGTGATTCGATGGCCTGCCTTTCGACACGCCCCGGAGCGACCTTTAAAAACTGCGTGTAGTGCGCGTTTCAGTAGATTTATAGTAGATTAGTAGATTTAGTAGATTTTTAGATTTTCAGTAGATTTTTGTTTCTGTTAGTTGGTTTTAGTCCTGTTCTTTTGTTCTCTTTTCAAGTCTAGTTACTCTCAGCTGAGTTATTTTCTTTGCTTTTGTCTTAAGTTTTGCACAGTCGTTTTGCTCCTTAAGTTTTCGTCTTCGAGCTACTCCAAGCCATTCCGAGTAGCGTAAATAATTTTCAGAAGACGTATTCTTATAATTTGCCGTAAACTGCAAAGTTAACTTCCTCTTTAGCCCAACGTTTTGTTTTGTTTTCATTAGTGAATTTAGGCAAGTAATACTAATTTTGTAGCCTTCTTCGACCGGCCATCGAAGAGACTCTTAATTTGTACTATCAGTCTAAAATAATCCGTCACGGACTCAACCGAACCAAACCCTGCGGCCAGCTGTTGATCCTTGGTCCGGTTCACAACCATCCGGAGCAGTCCATCATCTGTAACCGACCGCCGAACCAGTTCCAGAGACGCCCCGTTCCGCACCAGTTTGTCATCTTGGAGGTCTGGGCCTTCCACTAGACCACCAAGTAGATCGAGCCGCGGACGAACATCTGGAACGTCTTCGAGCCAGTTCGGAGCAGAGCACAACGGGACGCCAGCAACTAAGTAGGCACGCTAAGCGGGTTTGAATAAGAGTTGGTCCGTGAGGTTAAGATTAGGTCAATTCGTCCAAATTCTCTCCATTAATCGTTCTTTCCCTTAACTCCGCGTTCGCGTCCCCATTACTCCTTTTAGACTGCCTCTCACTATCGCCAATTTATTTACCCTTGTGTTGCCATAAGTTTCTTGTGTGTTCTGTCATATCACCTCCCATCTTCTGTCTTATTGTTCATGGTACATTACCCATTATCCACAATTCTGCTTAATAAATGATATGTTGATTTAAGTCCTGGTTAGACGGTGTCCTTTTGAACTGAATATTTACGATCCCTGTATCCAGAATTTACACTTCAGGTTATCAGACTGGTTTACCGTTAGTTCATTCGTTAATATTTATCAGCGTTATAGCAGTTAATTTCTGCAGTCCTTCTTAGCTGAGGAAGGTAGTGCCCCGACATTTTATCAACGAATGCAACATCAAATTAAGGTAGTACACACTACAGTAAGGCATATTTTGCTAGGCTATGATTGTACCTCACTTTGATTTTAATTTTATTTTTTAATTGACTTAGGCTATTAAACAAAGTAAATGTTAATTCAGTGGCTACTTCAAGTAGTATTTTAAACCCCTAACAAAATGTTGTTTTAACATATCATCTCACTTAATACCCCACTTAGTAGATTAACACTTGATACAATGTTTATACATTTTTATTTTATACATATTAAAGTCATTTAAAATGTGACGATGCATACACGAACACTCAATAAAACACTAATTTGAAAAAAGATTAACATTTGTGTTCTGCTAAGCCAACAGAAAAAAGGCAGAGGCCCGAAAAACGGGTGGAGGGCCAGCTCAACCACCTCTGACAGAGGCAGAGGAGCTGGCCCTCAGCCAAAACTGTGACGACTGGTGGATGAAGGCATCCCTGGGGAAAGCTCATCTGAGCCTGTCACCCCCCAGGACACAAGTGCCTACATCAGATGCAAGTATACACCTGTGTCTTTTTAAAAAATAAAGCGTATATTATATGTAGCAGGGTGAAATGCTCAGCCCCGCCCCTAATGTGAGTATTCTGCCCTTACTAGGATGTAGAGCTGATTTCTAGCTTGGCAGATAGATAAACAGGTTCCTTAATAAACATCCAGGAGTCAGCAAGTAAGCTTTCAGATGTTTACTGTCAGAAGCACTGTGAAACTGCAATACAGAAATGAAAATAGAATGTTACAAAGATAATGTATATGACTCTTTCTTTTAAACAACAAATGCTGAGTCATTACTTATTATGCACAATACAAATATACACAAACGTGCTGAAAATATTGAGTAGTCACTACAGCAAACCAGCAATTAGCTTAATGCTAACTTAACATTGAAAACACCATAGACCGGCTAACGCGTTAGCATCGCTCCCGTTTTTAAGTTTTCCACACAAATTATGAACCGTTTCAGAAGACTATCACAGGTAAATTCAGCATGAAAAGGTAAGTATTACTTACAGACATATGCTCTTTAGGGTTCAGCAAAGAAAAAGTAAATGGGGAGCAGAAAAACAACAGCTTTGCTTCAAGACCTCCTTCACTGGAAAAGAACTACGGCAAGCCTACATGGGCAAAAAAAACATCACACATTAACCTAACTCTTGCGGGGGCAGCACACTCCCCGCCTGGTATAATGTGCTATACCACTATTTCCCTTTGAGTAGCAGCACTACTTCCGAAGCAGGTCTTGAATACACCCTGGGGGAATCACCTTTAACCACTTTCACTTCCACTTTATGGACCCTGTCGTCCTGACCAGGAAAGGTATTTACTACAAGTCCTGTAGGCCATTCATTCCGTTTGGCCTGGCTGTCCTTTAGAAGCACAACATCACCAATTTGCAACATAGGTTGGTCTGCTTGCCATTTCCTTCTTGGCTGGAGTGTCGCCAGGTACTCTTGACGCCATTGTTTCCAGAACGAATCCGCAAGGCCCTGGACTTGCTTCCACTGACTCCGGTAGAGATCCTTAAGGTCAAGGTCTCCTGAAGGAGCAGACACAGAGTCAACTTTTTGTGTTAAGAGCAAAGCAGGAGTGAGTACAGTGGGCATGTCTGGATCTAATGACACAGGAACTATCGGCCGTGCATTAATTATAGCAGTGACCTCCGCTATCAGCGTGACAAGAACTTCATGAGAAAGGCTGGGGGAATGCACTTTGAGCAACTGCGTCGAGCAACCCCTATCATTCTTTCCCACACTCCGCCCATGTGGGAAGAGTGTGGAAGATTGAAGTCCCAAGTACAGCCTTGGTCTTTGAGGTAAGACTGAAGCTCTGCATTTTCTGTTGTTATGCCAAGTTCTTTGCATGCGCCAACAAAGTTTGTTCCTCGGTCCGGACGAAAGAGCTTTGCTGGACCCCTGATGGCCGTGAATCTTCTAAGCACGTTTAGAAAGCTTGATGTAGAGAGAGACTCCAAGATCTCCATATGAACTGCCCTTGTGACCAAACAGGAAAACATGACGGCCCTTTCTGAGAGGCCTCCCCTGGTATGTCAAGCACAGACACTCCATGGTCCAAATACATCTAATCCAACCTGAGTGAATGGAGGAGCTTGGGTCAGACGATCAGCAGGTAAGTTAGACATTTTTTGTTTTTCCATGCTCCCTCTTAACCTTCTGCAAGTGGCACACTTGTGTATGATGCTGGATACGAGTCTTTTTCCTCCCAGAATCCACAGCCCGGCAGACCTGACCGCCCCTTCAGTGATGTGCCTACCCTGAGGCCTGTACCATAAAGCTGGATTATGGCTTAGCGAGATAACTTCAGGCTTAACCCTGGCTTTTCGGTACCATAAAGGTGGCTTACTTTCTATCGGGCTACGTTGCCGTGGTAACCTATGCTGAACACCTAACCTACTCCGGAGCAGGATAAGTTCAGGATAAGAGCTCAGCAGGTATAAAAGCCCCACCTACTGACCAATCAGTTCTCTTGGAAAATGGCCTGTCCGTTTTATGAGAACCCGGTGGATCTTGGTGCATAGCTTGTGCGAAGAGCACTCAGGCACGAGAGAATATTTATAGATCGCTGTAATCCGTTCGAATTGTCTGAACAATCACTGTACGAAAGGTACAGGTTTTCGGGAGAGGGGTTACAATACATCTGTCAGCTGCTGGAGCCTTACATCAGTAATGTAACGCCCCGCAACCACGCGCTAACAGTCCCGCAGACAGTGTGCATTGCACTGAGGTTTTTTGCCACAGGTAATATATTTTTTAGTGATGTTTGTAATTATTATGATGTCTTTAAATCCCCCGTTGGATGGGTTACAAGCAAGCCACAGATAAAATGCCATTAATCAATTATTTTTTTAAGTAAATCATGGATTGATTGATTGATTCATTCATAGGTACTTTTATGTATTCTGTTGGCGATGCCGAAAACCTCGGGAAAAACACAGTATGTAGAGCTATTCATAAAGTCGCGGGGGCCCTGACTGAGCTTGTCGATGCATTCGTGGTGTTTCCCGGCCACCTGCCCACGCAATGCATCAAAGAGGGCTTTTATGACATCGCAGGTAAGCAAGGTTGATGTGTAATTTGCATAATGTAGACTAAGCCCTGGGATGTTTGCCGTTGTATATTGTATTGTATATAGCCTCCAACATGTAGGCCTACGTATACATATGCTACATGTATAAGATATAGTAAGCGTACTGACCACTTTGAAATATATTTTTATACTTATGTTTGATTTGCTCCCATATTCTCTTTGCTCCACTCGGGTTGCATCTGAAATAATAAGGCTACATTCACATGCCATAACGAAAAATTTCATACACACATACATTTATGGAACACACAAATGTTACTGTAGTCAGATATACAAGTGCAGTCATAGTGGGGAAGTAATATTATAATGGCACTAACTTACACATTGACACAGTCAGCGATTTTTTGCCAGCAATCCTTGCGCCGTTTGGCAGCTGCAACTGTGTTGCTTTTTGCCTGGATTATTGATTTGTATTCCTCGTATTTATTAATTATTATTGTTTGCTCCTCTGTAGTGAAATATGCGGCTCGGGCTGATTTTTCCATGTTTGCGATTGGTCGCATGCAGCAAACTCCGCCCTTTTTATGTGAGCGCGTACAGATCTAGATTGGACAAGCCTGAATTGAATTAGTGAGTTGATAGCCGGCTTTATGGTACCGAAAATCCGGAGGGCGGATCTCTCGTTAAGTGAAGCCCGATAAGTAAGAGGAAGCCCGGCTAGGTTAATCAAGCTTTATGGTACAGGCCTCTGGTGTGCGACTCGTTCGTGGTAATACTGCACCAACAAGGTAGTGACGTGGCTGTTTTTAGGGATGATTATCGGATGTTTCTCTTCCCAGGAGATTGCAGCTGATGACACGCGGCCTCCAGTCCTCAGCACTCCATCAGTATCCAAGATGGGATCAAGCTTTCTGAGAGCGCTGTGTTTTGAGACAATCTCTCCTTTAGACAGGCTCTTTATTTCCCCTTTAAAGGCCTCTTGCTGTACAGTCTGGACAATTACAATCCTTGTAAGCTCGTCTGATTTTGGAATACCTCCTTCCGGAGCTCTAGAACAGGATCTGACTTTCTGAATGAGCTTGGCTATTCCATGTGTAAGCCGCTTCCAGCTGGAAAAGCGTTCGAATCTGTGTGAACCAAGCAGTGTTTCAGAAGCTTTTGTAGCAAAGGTGGCAATCAGTGGACGCACGTCTGCATCTGCGTCTGGTTCAATGACCTCGAAGGACTCTGGCTGAATAAGTGTAGCTCCATCATCTTTTTTCAGCCAGGAGGGTCCTGAAAACCAATTTATCTCTCCCAAAAGTGCCGCTGGTACTGGTCGTGTACCATGATCTGCAGGATTGTGGTCCGTGCTGACAAAGTGCCACTGTTACAGCTGGGAGGACTTCCAGATGCGTGCGACTCTGTTAGCAACATACACGTAGAACCTGTGGTTGGTGTTATAGATATAACCCAGCACAACTTTGGAGTCAGTGTAGAACTTCACTGTGTGGATTTCGACATCTAGTTCATCCACTAACATGTTGGCTAGCTCGACTGCGAGCACGGCCGCACAAAGCTCCAAACGGGGCACAGTGTGTGAGTGACGTGGTGCTAATTTTGATTTTCCCATGCAGAATCCTACGTGACTGTGTCCTTTATCGTCGACTGATCTGAGGTAGGCTACTGCAGAAATGGCCACAGTGGATGCATCAGAAAAGACACATAGTTCCCTGCGCTGTGTGGTGAGCAAGGAAACAGGTAGGTATGGCCTTGGTATGTGGAGTTGCTCAAGTGCTTTGAGTGAGTCTTTCCAAGACTTCCACTGTGTCTCTTTTTCAGCAGGTATTTGGGCATCCCATTCGCAATGCTCAATACATAGTTCTCTGAGTATCGCCTTGCCTTGTACTGTGATTGGAGCCACGAACCCCAGCGGATCGAATATGCTGTTGACTGTAGAGAGGATACCCCTACGGGTAAATGGCTTCTCCTCTCTAGAGACAAGGAAGGTAAAGCTGTCAGTTTGAAGGTGCCAGTTGAGACCTAGGCTTCTCTACAGGGGTAAAACATCCACACCTAGCTCCAGGTCTTTCAGCTCCTTAGCACGTTCCTCGGATGGAAACGCTTCCATCACTGCATTATGGTTGGAAGCTAGCTTGTGCAGTCTGATGTTTGAGTCTGCCAACATTTCTTTGGTCTTTTTCAGGACTCGGATGGCATCATTGTCGGTGGAGAAGGAGGCAAGTCTGTCATCAACATAAAAGTTACAACAAACTGTTTTGCCTCCATGCCATATTCTTCCTGACCTTGCATGGCAGTTCTCCTCAAGCCGTATATGGTGACAGCAGGAGAAGGGCTATTGCCAAATACATGTACGGTCATGCGGTACTCTGTGATCTTTTTGGCGGGGTCATTGTCCTCGAACCAGAGGAAACGTAAGAAATCACGGTGTTCTTGGCAGACTTTGAAGCAGTAGAACATTTGTTCTATATCCGCTGCCACTGCCACAGGTTCCTTACGGAAACGAGTGAGGACTCCCAAAAGTGTATTATTTAGGTCAGGGCCACTCAACAGAATGTCATTAAGGGAGACACCGTCCTGCTTGGCACTGGAGTCAAACACCGCTCGTACCTGACCTGGCTTACGTGGATGGTAAACTCCAAAGATTGGTAAGAACCAACACTCTTGATCCTCACTGAGTGGTGGGGCTGGTTCAGCATGACCTGCCTCAAAGATCCTCTGCATGAAGGCAACCATGTGTTCCTTCATGTCTGGCTTCTTTCCAAGAGTGTGGCGTAGTGTTGAAATGCGCTTGACTGCTTGCACTCTATTGTTAGGGAGTTTGCGCCTTGGTTCTCTGAAGGGTAGTGGCGCCACCCAACTGTTTGAGTCATCTATGAAGACCTCCCTGTCCATTATTTCCAGAAAGGCCTTGTCGTCCATGGACATTGCAGGCTTGTCATCACTTGGCGTACGCTGGAAGACTCCTTCACCAAGGCTGTCTTTTTCATCGAACAAGTCTTTCATCTCGTTAGCCCTTGGAGATTGATGGCGATGCATTGAAGTGTCAAGCTTCTCTTTGATGTGGAGGCTGTTCGTGCAGGGGTCAAACAGAGAGGTGCGCCCGTTACTCAGCACATTAGTTCGGTATACATTGACACAATCCAGTTTGTGGGCTCTTCCAAGACAGACCTCTCCTACAATCACCCAGCCCAAGTCGAGACGCTGGGCGTAGGGGCCGTCATGGGGTCCATTGCATTGTTCTCGAACTTTGTGTGCCCGTGGTATGTCTCGGCCAAGCAGGATAAGGATAGCTGCAGAGGGATCTAGAGCTGGGATCTTATCCACGACCCGCTTGAGGTGTGTATAATGTCTGGCGATCTCAGGCGTGAGGATTTCTGACCTGTCATCTGGTAACATGTCACATTCGATTAGTATAGGGAGTGGAATGTGAGTCTTACCATCCAATGACTCCATGATGAAATTGTTTGCTCGTCGCCCTGTAGTTTCAATGACCCCGGAGCAGGTCTTCAGGGTGTATGCTGCCGTGCCCTGCGTAATACCAAAGAGTTCAAAAAACTCTGTTTTTGCCAGGGACTTATTGCTCTGCTCATCCAGGACAGCATAAGCCTTAATACCTCTCTCTCTCTGGCCTGCTGGATAAACTCTGACGAGACAGATTTTAGAGCACGATCTTGGCCTGACTGTAGTCCCACAGATGTCAGTGCATTTTGACGTGACAGCTTGAAGGGCCTCTTCCCCTCGCTCCCCGCCTTGATCTCTTGTGGTTACAGAGGTCTCAGTTTCTACGGAGACGGCCCTGGATGTAGTGCAGTAGGGTGTCTGTCACTATTGCATTCTCTGCATTCTGTCCACAGTCTTTGGCTAGGTGAC
The DNA here is from genome assembly GCF_039877785.1 of Chaetodon trifascialis. NCBI lineage: Eukaryota > Metazoa > Chordata > Actinopteri > Chaetodontiformes > Chaetodontidae > Chaetodon > Chaetodon trifascialis. Next base: position 978,404 of record NC_092065.1, on the reverse strand, counting down.
TGGATGATGCACAGCACCTACAGCAAATATTCTTCTCTTTAAGGTAGGCTTTCCTCTCATCCAAGGATTTGCTCCTGAAACCACGGCACTTCTTAAGGGGATGTGGTGTGTTGTGGAGCGGGCATTGTTTGTCTGGGTCAGCCATCCTTTTTTCTGAGGGGTTGTCATGACTGCTGTCAGAGTCTACTGAGACGACTGTCCTTTTGACCGAGACGGGCGCTTTCATGTTATGTTTAAAGGAATGCTCTACCTTTCCTGTGTTCCAACCGCCTGTGAGTGGGGCAAAGCTTGAGTCGTTGAGTGTTTTGGCTTGATCACAAACAAACTTTGCGAAGAAGGAGAAAGGTTGATAAGACGTCCGGTGGCTTTCCTTGTACCGAGATGCTAGAGAGACCCATTTGTCATGCATGGAGTATGGCAGCTTTTGGATGATCAGAGTGATGCCACGAGATGTGTCCAGGTAATTGAGACCAGGTAAAAATCCATCCGCCCTGGCAGCTTCAAGCTCCAAGAGACTGTCTCCCAGCTCTCTCAACCTTTGATTTTCTTGGTTTGTGATTTTTGGAAAATCACCCACCTTCTTAAGGAGTGCGTTTTCTATTGCTTCCGGTGCTCCGTAGCAGTCTTCCAACCTTTCCACCTTAAGTGAGAGTGTGCTGTCCTGCTCTCATTTCCGCTTCAGCCAATCACCGTACAAGGGCCTTCTATATGAGGGGACTGGGTTCATCTGGACTTCCTCTTGCTCTTCCTCTTGCCCACTTCCTGGTCGCCTCGCTTCCTTTCCCCCGCTGCCATCTGCACAGGGTCTTGCCTGGCTGTCCTCCTCCCGCTGTCGGAGTGTGCGAGCTTCCCACCCCCGTTTAGGTGTTTAACCACCACCCTATTGGTGCTGCCGGAGACCGAAGCTGCTGCCGTTTCGCCTGTTGTCGTTTTACCTGCTGCTGCTTTGCCTGTTACTGCTTTGCCTGTTACTGCTTTGCCTGCTACGGCTTTGCCTGTTACTGCTTTGTCTACCACTGTTTTACCTGCTGTGGTCTGACTGGACGCTCTTTCGCTTCACGCTGCTTGCTTTATATAGCGTTGCTTGGGTTTGCTATGCTAGTGGCGTGCTGTGCTTGGTGCTGGCCGCTTCGCACCGTGCAACACTGCAACTATAGCGCTGACTCGAAGAGCCCTCTATTTTTAGCTCGGTTCCGGGGGTAACCGGTGTGTGCATGCGTGCATGCATATGTGTGTGTGTGTGTGTGTGTGTGTGTGTGTGTGTGTGTGTGTGTGTGTGTGTGTGTGTGTGTGTGTGTGTGTGTGTGTGTGTGTGAGGATAGTGGGGTTCGCCCTTGATTTCATTTTATGTTCTTTTGGAATTTAGATTGTTTTGTTTAACTTACCTTATGTTAATTTACTTATTTTTGTTCTTGGTTATATTATTTCATTCCTGATTTTGTGGAATTCTTGGTGTCAATTGGCTACGTTATATTTTGATTTAGTATGTTAATCAATTTGTTTTTTTGTTCTTTTCCTTTGGGGGATTCTGTTTTATTATTTTTGTGAGTGTAACCCCAGTGATTTTATTTCCCGCTTTTTCCCTTGCAGTTGTTGAGAGCCGACGGTGGTGGTTCTGGTGTCCTGGGTGGTGGTTTCCCTTCTTTTTGGGTGGTGTCCGTCCCCTGGATTGAGTTCCCCTCACTAAAGTGTGTGTGTGTGTGTGTGTGGCTGCCACATGTGACTGGGGTGACCTTAATTTTCTGTTGGATCCCTCACACCCTTGTGGACCCGCCTCCCTGCCGGTAAGCCTCAGCACTGGAAGGCCCTCCTGTGTCCTTATCCCCTGCGTGCCTGTGGCGTCTATTGCCTTTTAGTATTGTAATAAAGTATTCATTTTTGATCTTTTTTTGGAAGCATGTCTCCTGCCTCATTGTTAATTAAACTGAGTGCCTTTATTTGGGGTTGATCTAACTATTTCCTTGGGCGAAATTCCCAAGGTGGCGTTGTCCGGCTCGTCTCGATTAGTGATAGCATTACAATAATCTTCACTGAACAGCTCACTATTCCCTCTCCATCTGCCCTCGTGCCGCCACATATATATAAAACTTCTTTGATATAAAACTATATGAAATCCCCCCGTTCACCCCAACTGTTTTCGCATGGTCAAGCCAGCCACTCCAACATTTTAAGTGCGCTCTTATTACAGACTTTATGGCAAACGCACAGAAACAAGTGGGAGAGTCAGCGCTAACTTACAAGAGCGTGTGGGAACTTCCGGTTTTCAAAATAAAATGGGGGTGTTAAATGTATTAAGATTTTATTTTTAAAAATATGAGAACTGCATTAAAAATATAATGCTCGTATTTACAGTATAAAACACATAAAAAATTACTTAAAAATAATATTAAATGTGTTCAAATGCAATAAAAAAGAGTTGTGTGTCATAGAGCAAGCTTAGATCTACTGTCCTACACTGATTTTTGGCCAATAGGTCACATGACCTAGAGGTATTGAGCTATAATGTTCATATTTAGAGTATAAAATACATTAAAAATTCATAAAAAAATATTATTTGTGTTCAAATGCAATAAAAAGAGGTGTATGCCTTAGCTCTACCATCATGTGTTGATTTTGAGCCAATAGGTCACATCAAATCAAATCAAATCAAACTTTATTTATATAGCACTTTTCATACATATTAAAATGTAACACAAAGTGCTTCACAGGATTTAAAAACAATAGAAATCAAAATAAAGCAACAATAAAAACCCATCCCTCCCACTCTCCGTATGTACAACCACCCACCCTCAACTACATGCATACACACACGCACACATGCGCACATACACGCACACACACACACACACACACACACACACACACACACACACACACACACACACACACACATTCTTACTGCAGACGATGGCAGGGGTAACGAGACATGGCACGGCACTAATGACTGAGGAAAAGGCCACCTTTGGGGTCGTCCACACCGAGACATCAGGGACTGTGAGCACCCGGGCCCACCCGAGCCCGACAGACCGGTGTACCCCACACCAAGGTAGGGAGTCCCCCAACCAGCTGGGCCAAGAGGGCCCGAGGACAGCCCCCCCTGCAACAGATCAGACACATCTCTCAGTGTGGAGGACCCGCCGAGGAAACACTGGAATTAAAAAATAAATAAATAAATAGGTTGGAAAAAAAAAATAAAAATAAATAAACATTTAAAAGAAGAAAAGTTCATAAGACAATAAGTAAAGTAGATAAAATAGAGTAAAATAATACAATATATAAAACATGAACATTGAATGAAATGAGTAAAGGAATAAAAGGAATAAATAGTAAATAAACTATAAATGAAAGCTATAGATAAACTATAAATAAACTGAGTAAATGAAATAAATAGTAAATAGTCATGTCGTTAAAACATACAACTAAAATATGATAAGATAAGAAGCCTGATTAAAGGAATGAGATAAATCAGACATATCAATTAAAAGCCTGATTAAAAAAATGAGTCTTGAGCCTCTTTTTAAAAACATCAACGGTTTCTGCGGCCCTGAGGTTCTCCGGCAGGCTGTTCCACAGTCGGGGGCCATAATGACTAAAAGCCGCCTCCCCGTGTGTTTTAGTTCTTACTTTTGGTATGGTTAAGAGACCGGAGCCGGAGGACCTCAGGGTCCGCGAGGGTTGATATGGTAAAAGAAGGTCAGATAAATAAGAAGGCCCGAGACCGTTAAGACACTAAACTAATAAAAGAACCTTAAAATCTATCCTGAAACGCACGGGGAGCCAATGCAGCGATTTTAAAACTGGTGTAATGTGCTCCCGCCCTCTGGTCCTCGTCAGCATGCGAGCAGCTGAGTTCTGTAGTAGTTGAAAAACGGGCGGACTCTGGCTATATTCTTAAGATGGTAAAAACCTATCTTTGTTATGTTTTTGATGTGTGGAATAAAAGTAAGCTCAGAGTCAAAAATCACGCCCAGACATTTTACAAAATGTGTTGGTTTAAGATCTTTTAGTTTCGGTAAAAACACACACAAACACATGACCTGGGAGCTATTGAGCTATAATGGTTATATTTACATTATGACTAAATTCATAAAAAATTAATAAGTGTGTTCGAATGCAATAAAAAGAGTTGTGTGTCATAGAACAAGCTTAGCTCTACTGTCCTACACTGATTCTGAGCCAATAGGTCACATGACCAGGTATGAAATACATTAAAAATTCATAAAAAATACTAAATGTGTTTTAATGCAATGAAAAGGAGGTATGTGTCATAGAGCAGGCTTAGACCTACTGTCTAACACTAATTTTGCGTCAAAATGTCACATGACCTAGGAGTTATTGAGATATAATGCTCATATTTACAGTATAAAATACATTAAAAATTCATAAAAAATACTAAATGTGTCCAAATGCAATAAAAAGAGTTGTGTGTCATAGAGCAGGCTCAGATCTATTGTCCTACACCAATTCTGAGCCAATAGGTCATATGACCTGGGAGTTATCGCTATAATGCTCATATTTACAGTATACTGTAAATGTTACGATCCTGGCTTCCTGTCTCTCCCTGTGTGTCTGTCTGTCTGTCTACCCCTGGATCCATGGCTGGGCAGCCCCTCACCTGCTGCCAGCTCCTCCCACTGCGACTCACCTGCAGTCACTCTCCCTCATCAGGGAGAGTATTTAAGACGTGGACTTCCTGCTCCTCGTCGCCGGATTATTTCTCGATCTCCTTGTCGATGTTTGGTCATATGATTCGTAAGTACATGTCTTTAGTCTCTCTCTCTCTAAATCAGATTTACGTTTTTTGTTGTCCACATTTTTCCAGTCTCTAAGTGAGCTGTGTTCTTCTTTTTCAGCGTCTGCCTGCCGCTTCCACGCGTGCCTCGTGTCATACCTGCTTCGTCGGTGCTCCTTCTGTTTATCCACTCCGTTTGAGTGCGTCTTTTGTTTGATTATTATCCGCTCGTTGAGCGTGTTTTCCGTTTTCCTTTTTATTAATAAATTTGTTTTGATTCACACAACCTCTGTTTTCGGGTCTGCATCTCTGGGTCCTATTACAACAGGCTGTACAGCCCCTTAATAAAATACATTAAAAATTTATAAAAAATACTAAATGTGTCCAAATGCAATAAAAAGAGGTTTGTGTCATAGAACGAGCTTAGCTCTACCATCCTGTGCTATTGAGGTAATAATGACATAATTTATTAGAAATTAACACTAAATAAATAAATAATAGCTACAATAAATGTTACGTTAATAATAATAAAAAATATCAACACACACACCTAGCCCTGTAGGTCTTTTTTTTTTTTTAAACTCAGAGCACATTTGGAGAACAAAAAAATGGAAAAAAAATAACACAAAATGTGAATTTTGATGAAAAAAAGAAAAATGTCCAGTGTAAAGTCAAGGCTTATCCCTTTATTTGCAAAGGTCGCAGTTCCAGTTGCCTGCCCTTGCTTTTTGGAGTTTCTCTTCCTCCAAATCCAGGCATTCCTCGTGGTACCACCTTTCAACGGTGTCACATTTTATCTGTAAAATGAAGTAAGCAAAGACAATATCAGTACCATCTTCTCAGCATCCATCATAGTTTGCCACAGGGAGTCATTTCTGGTTGTATACAAAGACAAAATGTTACATAATCATTTCTATTCAAATTAGTGTGAAGAAGATTATGTCCACTGCAATACACATTTCCAATGTGTGTTATGCTTTTCAAAATCAAATTATATGGCTGTCTTATCAATTATCACAACACTTATAATATCCCAGTAATAATTACTTTGTGTCCTTGTCCATTACGTTTACAAAGAGATATAATTATTTCCCCTGAATCAATTGATTAATTGTCTGCATCCCATTATTTGTCTGAAAATGCAATATGTTAACTTTCAGGTTTGCTGACAGTCCAAGCTCTATAATCCCCACCTACCCTGTATGAATTCCCATAAAGATCCCAGAGTTAGTCATCGGTTCATAAGAATTCTTTTATAAATAAATAGCGCCACCATCTTTTTATTTATTTAAATTATATCTTTACTTTGAATGTACAGAAGAATACATTCACATGGTAGCATTAGTAAGGACCAAAGTAAATAACATTCCAGATATTGTTTGTTTTGAGTCCTGAGCCAGATGAGGTTCACAAATTCAATAGAATTCTGATGCAACTTAATAGAAGTACAAAAGTCCCTCCAAAAACTGTCCCTACAGAACACTTTTAATTTAGGACAATCTCAGAAGATAAGGTATAGTAGAGTATATAGTATAGTATAGTATAGTATAGTATAGTATAGTATAGTATAGTATAGTATAGTATAGTATAGTAATACAAGATAAGGCTTTAGTCACTCTTCTTACTCTAAACATACATGAACTATTCAATTATATTTTAATTGCAAGTGTGTTTAAGAAAAAAGTACGTGTAAGAGATGTTTATAACCTGGCTTCTCCACAGTGCTCAGTGAAGCATGTCTTTAGCAATATGATATCCCTCTGCCTCCGTTACGTCTTCGTGCCTTTTAGATGATTTGTCATCAGGCACTGAAGCAGATACCTCTGCATGGTGGTCAGCTGCTTGTGCGGTGGTGCTGCGGTTGGCGGACGTTGGCGAATACGGCTGCGCTCCAAAGAGTCAACGCGGCGGTGGTTCAATAAGTTTGCGGTGTTACCGGTCTTGGTGGGGACGACAGTCTTGCATAAGTTATAGACCACATTGGTCTGACTACGGTCCGACTAATAAAATCCAAAAAACTCTGTACTGGCGAGCTGACTTTCCCTGTTTTATCGACGATTTTTTTTTAAACTTTATTTAACAAGAACAATGACAAACTCAGATGTATACATAAGTACATCAAATTGAGAGAACAATCACACCTATAAAATTGAGATTGCATAGAGGGAAAGGAAATAAATAAATAAATAAATAAATAAATATAAAAAAAATAAAGATGAATGAGGGAAAAATAAATAAATGAATGAAAAATGAGTACTTAAATAAATGATGAATAAGGAAGGAAAATCATACTGACAAGTACAAGGGGTTCAGAATAAATTGACAGTTGTAATCAGAGTATACAATTTGACTGCAAGGGGAGTATTGATGTGTTTTAGACACTGTTGAAATAAGGAGATTTCATTTTTAAGAGCAGTCCATGAAGGGGGGGATTAGCGTAGTGACACTTGTGAATATAGTATTTTGTAAGAATGATCAAATTATTCACTAAAAATTCTTTTTTTTTTTCTTAAGAATTACACCAACTTGAATGTTTTGAAAAGACCAGAAATCTATGTTGATGGAGCTGGACGATATTAAATCATGGAGAGACTTCCATATATCTTGAATGATCTCACATCCAAAAAACAGGTGCTCTATCGTTTCTACATTCGTTTTGCAAATATAACAGTTACAGTATCTACAACTAATTAAAATCTTTTGTTAATGAATTCATTTGAGGGATAAATGTTGTTGATGGTCTTAAAATGTATTTCTTTACATTTGGGAGGAACTGGGAATTTTAGATATTTTGTACGAATAGCTGATATTTTTGATTTATCATAATCTTTGAGAGTAAGTGTGCTTTTGGCTATACTTGGATAGAAAGTATTAACTAAGTACTGCCTTAAAAATTTATTATTACATTTGTCATTAACAAGGTCCATATCCTCTATTTTAATTTTGTGTAGATTGGGAGTTGGTATGTTTAACATGTTCTTTATTGAATGAAGGAGGACTTTTGGGATATTTTGTGTGACTTTCTTGTAGATCTCAATGGAGCAATTAGTGTTATATTTTGCATTAAAATCATCCAATACAAGTATTTCTCCAGTCCCATCCATTAGATGTGTAATTGACCAAATTTGTTTCACCACCCAGTCTTCCATGAACATAGACCTCCTCCTGCTCAGTATTGCTCTGTTGTTCCACAGTGGGACATTATGAGGGCTGAAGTTATGTTTGAACATCATTTTCCATTGTAGTAAAACCTGCTGGTGAAATTTAGAAAGTTTCATGGGTAGTTTGGATATTTCAAAATCACATACTAATAGAAATTCAATACCTCCAACTTTGCTGAAAGTAAGATTGGGTAAGGAAAATTGGAAGGAAAAAAAGGAAAAAGGCAGATTTTTCAAAAAGGATCGGAGCCAGTTAATCTTTAACATTCCATTCATAATTTCGAAATCAATTGCTTTTATGCCACCGTCCTGATAGTCCTTCACCAAGTCTCCACTTTTGATATAGTGATGTTTATTTTTCCATATGAAATTAAAATTTATTCAATTAATTTCTTTTATAATCCTTGGTGGGATTGCTAGAGAGTATGCTGGATAGATTAACCTGGATAATGATTAAATTTTGGTTAATATTGTTCTTCCAAACAACATTAAGTCCCTTTGCAGCCAGTTGTTTAAGATTTTTTTACATTTATCAATCGTATTTTGAATATTCTCTTTTTCACTCGTGTCAGAACATTTGGTTACCCAAATTCCTAAATACTTTATCTTATTTTTAACAGGCATATCATACAGTGAAAGGTCAGAACAGTTATGTATACTCATGAGTTCACACTTGTCCAGATTCAGATGCAGACCTGAGGCTTGGGAGAACAGTTTAATTGTTTCTAAGGCCAATTGAATTTGTTCTTTGTTTTTAAGAAAGACTGTTGTGTCGTCAGCAAGCTGACTTATAATTAATTTGTGGTTGTTTATGTCTAATCCTTTAATGTTAGAATTTACAACAGTTATACGTAGCTAGTAATTCTGTGGCGACAATAAATAAAAGAGGTGAAATGCTGCATCCCTGCCTAACGCCTCTTTCTACTCTGAATCTGGAACATGTACCTTCTGAGAGGGAAACACAGCTGTTGATATCAGTATACAACATAGCAATCATATCAAGAAAAGTGTCACTAAACCCAAAATGTTTAAATGTATTAATAATAAAAGCATGTTCGATTGAATCAAATGCTTTGTGAAAGTCCAGAAACAACATGAAACCATCATCTTTGATTAAGTGATTGTAATCAATGAGATCCAGAACCAGGCAGATATTATTATGAATTGACCTTCCTTTAAGAAATCCTGATTGTGTTGAACCAATTATTTTAGAGATCCCTGTTTTTAATCTAGTTGCCAGGACTTTTGTAAAGATCTTGTAGTCCGTGTTTAAAAGTGTTATAAGTCTTAGGTTACTGAGAATTTTCTTATCTTTTCCAGGTTTTGGTATCAGTTTTATTACACCTTGTTTCATTGTTTCCATTAGTTCTTTTTGACTAATGCATTCAATTAAAGCTTGGAATAACAGGAGTTTTATATCTTCCCAAAAATGTTTCTAGAAATTTGTTGTTAATCCATCTGGCCCTGGTGAGCGGTCAGATGCCATGTTTTTCTGCAATTAATAACTCCTCGTCACAAGCTTCTTTAAAATTATCATCAATTATCGGAATCAAGTTACTGATTTTATCAAAGAAGGCTGTGACATTTTGTTCTGAATACGAAGATTTATATAATTCACTGTAAAATTCAAAGACTCTTTATGCGTTTTGGGATCTATACATTCCTCCGTTAATTAGTAGACTACATATTGAATTATATTCTTGTCTGCGTTTTTCTAAATTGCAGAAATAAGCTGTGTTTTTTTCCCCTTCTTCTATCCATCTGGCTCTGGACCTCACATATGCACCCTTGGCCTTATTCAGATACATTACATCAAGTTAGGATTGCAAGTTATTAATTTTTTCTTTTTCTACCTCAGTCCAGTTCAATCTGCTGTAAAGATCCATGAGTTCTTTAACTACATTTGTTTCTTCTGCTGTCCTTTCCTTTTCCATCTTTTTACCAAATGCAATTGAGTATTTTCTGACACTACATTTTAGATATTCCCATTTTAATATCGATGTACTTATTGTGATGTCATTTTTAATATCCAAAATTAATGTTTTAATAGAGTTACAGTATTCCACATTCTAATAACTGAGAGTTAAATTTCCAATAATCTTTGAAGTTATTATTTTTATCCATTTTTCTTAGTTTCAAATTAATGGTACAGTGATCACTTAAGGGAGAGTTAGAGATCGTTGTTTCCGCAACGTGTTCTGAGATTGATCTTGAAATCAACCAATAATCAATACGTGATCTGACTTGACCATTAGGTTTGTGCCAAGTAAATTGTCTAGCATCTATGTTCAAGGTTCTCCAGATATCCATTAATTTATTGTTGTTAATAAAATTTTCCATTAATGGGTTCCTGAATTCCCCTGAAAGTCTTGAGGGCCATCTATCCATCCACTCATCAGGAGTTAAGTTGAAATCACCACCAATCACCATATAATCAGTGGGGAATTTTGCCTGTAGTTCTTTTATAATCAACGAAATTTGATGTAACATGCTCCTATTTTTTGGTTCACTGTTATACCCATAAATGTTGACCAGGATAATAACAATGTTGTCAATATTCAAAGCACAAGCAACCCAATGTCCATTTTCATCTGCCTTATTACACAGTATTTTACCAGGACATCTGTTGAAACAGATGGCAACTCCAGCCGAATGATTTGTTCCATGACTGAAAAGAATTTTGTCCCCCCATTGCTGTGACCAGAACTTAACATCAGAGTCATCAGAATGGGTTTCCTGAAGAAAGATGCAATGTGCTTGTTGTCCCTTGCAATACAAAAAAACAGCTTTGTGCTTGACAGAGTCTTTAAGTCCCCTTGTATTAAAAGAAAGAAAAGAAATGTCAGTTTTTAACTGGAACGTAGAACACATAGAACAAGATTTATGAAAAAGTTCTGGGAGGTGGAGTAGAAAAACCTTGAGTGGGTGGTCCCATATCCAGAACTGTTCCACTATGTATTCCTTCCCAGAATCAAAAATCAGTCCATACCTGGAGTCTTTTCCACAATGCGCTTGCCTTCAGTGAAAGCAAATGGGCCTCTGAAGCCTGCAGCCTTGCCCTCCTTTCTAGCCTGGTCGATTTTTGGCCATAATGCTTGTCTGGACCGCCAGTCCTCCTGAATCAGGTCTTCAGCAAAGCGGATCCCTTCTTCTTTACATACTGGTGAACCCCTCGTGCGTCTCCAGATGTCATCTCTCACTATGCGTCTAGCAAATAGGATGATGATTTGTCGATGTTTGTTTTCCAGATCACCATCTTCGCCAGAACTCCACCCTTTATCGACGATTTCTTCGTTCGCTGCAGCGCTCACTTTCCATTTCTCATCTCACTCCTCGCGGAGCCTCATACACGTGACAACGACACGGCACAACCGAACTTGATAATGTTACATGATTGGCATGTTAGCGTGTCTCTCTCACTGATTAGCGATTACGCCCTACGTTGCTCAGTTACCTGAGAGCGAGTGCCTTTGTTCATGCAACCAACCTCGCTTCGCAACTTCAGGTTTCTTCGGACGAAGAAAAAAAATTATCGAATGCTTTATCAAACGCATTTTATATTGATATTGATGATGTGTCTATCGCGAAACATATCGCTATCGTTCTGTCGGCCCAGCCCTACCCCGGAGTAAACCGAAAGTGAATAAAACTTTAGCCTGATCGGAGCAAAAAGACCGTGGACGTTGGCGAAAAACCATGCTACATTGTAACAAGAACCCCCTGCACTTACTGCGTGTTCTGTCAAAGGGTTCGGGTGAAGCAATCTGAGCCTCAGCGACGGGTGGCTCGGACACAACGACTTGTTGGGCTAGCTGCGGCACAATCCGGCTGGCGAGCTGCGCCATGTGGCATGAAAGCTCCACCACCTGAGACGCCATGTGCTGGTTGGAATCATACAGTGCCTGAAACAGTTGTTCGTGCTGGCCGAGCAGCGCGCCCTGAAACGAGATGGCCTTCTTTACTGGATCTGGCCAGATTGTTCTGTTACAGTTTTCACCACGGTTTTAGAATAGGACCCAAAGATGAAGACCAGAGAGCACTCTCTCTTTTAACCTGTGCCTGATTAGCCTAATCAGGAACTGGTGTGCACAGGAAGGCGGCCAGGTGTAAGACACACCCAGCTGCACAGGTAGGTGAAGACAGACAGGCAAAACACACTGGGAAAAGGGGAAAAGGAAACAAATGGGAGAGACACACTGCCAGGTGGCAGATGGAAGCCAGTGGTAAAATGTGGGACATGTTAGTGTGTGTGCTTTCTGTCCCTTGTCTCTTTGATATGCCTCCATGTCGTTACAAAAAGGATCATATTCAACCAGAGTGACTTTAATTTTCCTTTATTTTAAATGAAAAGTAAAGTCACAAAGTGTCAGTTGTTTTGCCATCAAAAGTGCATCACTTATTTTTTTTCTTAATTCACAGAAAGAGTTTTTATTTAGGGACAAAAAACAGTGTTCATAATTACTGTTTTGTGTTTCTGACCAAAACAAGATCTAACATCTCTCCACATACACACTACTGTTCAAAAGTTTGGGGTCACCCAGACAATTTCATGTTTGCCATGAAAACTCACACTTTTATTCATCAAATGAGCTGCAAAATGAATAGAAAAAATAGTCAAGACATTGACAAGGTTAGAAATAATGATTTTATTTGAAATAATAATTTTGTCCTTCAAACGCTGCTTTCATCAAAGAATTCTCCATTTGCAGCAATACAGCCTTGCGGACCTTTGGCATTCTAGCTGTCAATTTGCTGAGGTAATTTGAAGAAATTTCACTCCACGCTTCCTGAAGCACCTCCCACAAGTTGGATTGACTTAATGGGCACTTCTTACATACCATACGGTCAAGCTGCTCCCACAAGTCAATAGGGCTGAGATCCGGTGACTGCGCTAGCCACTGCATTATAAACAGAATACCAACTGACTGCTTCTTCCCTAAATAGTTCATGCATAGTTTGGAGTTGTGCTTTCGGTCATTGTCCTGTTGTAGGAGGAAAGTGGTTCCAATCAAGTGTTGTCCACAGGGTATGGTATGGCTTTGCAAAATGGAGTCATAGCCTTCCTTATTCAAAATCCCTTTTACCTTGTACAACTCTCCCACTTTACCAGCACCACAGCAGCCCCAGACCATCACATTACCTCCACCATGCTTGCCAGATTGCGTCAGGCACTCCTCCAGCATCTTTTCACTTGTTCTGCGTCTCACAAATGTTCTTCTGTGTGATCCAAAGACCTCAAATCTGTCTGCCCATAACACTTTTTTCCAATCTTCCAATGTCTGTGTTCTTTAACCCATCTTAATCTTTTCCTTTTATTGGCCATTCTCAGATATGTCTTTTTCTTTGCTACCCTGCCTAGAAGGCCAGCATCCTGGAGTAACCTCTTCACTATGGACATTGAGACTGGCATTTTGCGGGTACCATGTAATGAAGCTGCCAGTTCAGGACCTGTGAGGTATCTATTTCTCAAACTAGAGACTCTAATGTACTTGTCCTCTTGTCTATTTGTGCACTGGGGCCTCCCACTCCTCTTTCCATTCTGGTTAGAGCCTGTTTGTGCTTTCTCTGAAGGGTGCAGTACACACCGTTGTAGGAAATCATCAGTTTCTTGGCAATTTCTTGCATTGAATAGCCTTCATTTCTCAGAACAAGAATAGACTGGAGTTTGAGAAGACAGTTTTCTTTTTCTGGCCATTTTGAGAGTATTATCAAACCCACAAATTCTGATGCTCCAGATGCTCAACTCAAAGGAAGGCCAGTTGTATAGCTTCTCTAATCAGCACAACCCTTTTCAGCTGTGCTAACATAATTGCACAACGGTTTTCTAATCATGAATTAGCCTTTTAACACAATTAGCTAACACTATGTACCAGGAGTGATGGTTGCTGGAAATGGGCCTATGTACACCTATATAGATATTCCATTAAAAATCAGTCGTTTGCAGCTAGAATAGTTACCACATCAACAATGTCTAGACTGTATTTCTGATGAATGTAATAATATCTTCATTGAAAAAAACTGTGCTTTTCTTTAAAAAATAAGGCCATTTCTAAGTGAACCCAAACTTTTGAATGGTAGTGTATCTAAATAACAAAACAAAGTAACAAAGAAAACCAGTAGGGTTATCGATTAGACACTTTCTGAACTGGAATCTTTCATGTTGGCTTACTGTTGTGCTACCCAGAGGACAGGCTGTCATTAAAGCAGGCCACTGACTGATTCAATGAAGACCTTATTTTCCGAGCAGCTGCAATATCCATGAGGAAGAGGACAAGATGGGAATGCTGACAAGTGACAAGGTGACAGCAGAAGCTGAAAGGGGATTTTATTACACCAGAACTTATCATAAACAATAACCAAACAGCAGTGAAAATAATTCTAAGACTACATACATACATATAAAAATTTTAATTGCGGTCATTGAAAAAGCAGAGAGGGCCATGTGTAGACTAGCCGGAATGCTCGATGACTATGACTGCAATTCCATAAAACAACAGTTTTGCAAGTGGTTCCTGTGCCATGTAGTAATATTCTTTATACAGTCATTAGTATTTCCTGATGGTGTCTTGATTTTCTTTAGTTGTCTACATCACATCACCAGTCTCTCTCTTGAAAACTAGGCATTTGTACTTAATGCCATTCTCCTCTTGAATTCCACTCGGTACATCAGGAAACCTTATTTGGAAACAAAAGAAAAAATGGATAAACAATCTAATGAAACCATCACACCACATTATCTTTGCATCGCATAATTATCTTCAATGCCATGAGCTTTTAATGTGGAAGAAAAAATACTGACATAAAACAAGTTGTTCTTCCATGGACCGTACAATGCATTGTATGTGTGTGTGTGTGTGTGTGTGTGTGTGTGTGTGTGTGTGTGTGTGTGTGTGTGTGTAAATATATGTGATATAATGTTATTTATCCTGACACTTTGTAGATTTTATAATACTTTTCAGTAGTTTTGTACCCCTGCATATACTCTTAAACCCTTGTCCTGTTTTGTCATTGTTGTCTTGTTTTTATCTTCATATTTTTGCACATTGTGGGACTGAGAAACATCATGTCAATCTCTCTATGTGTCCTGTACATATGACAAAATCAACATTAAAGTTGACTTCAGAAATACGATCATGCTTTTACAACAAAAATCTGCTTTCACCCATTCACACACACATTTGTACAGCTAAGCCACATGCTCATTACAAGGTAGGGTTGGGTGGTAATCCAGTAATAAGGTATCCCGCGGTATCTAAAAATAGCAATGGTATCAGTTTCATTACCGTCATTAAGAAACATGCTGCGCATATAGGTCTATAGGGGTCTAACATAATTATAGCATCGTCATAAGAAAAATGAAGTCCACTCCGTTCAATGTATCTGGTTGAATTTTTACTCAAGGAAAAGGTGACTGCAAAAGTACATGTTAAGAATGAAGCCGAGCAGTCAGATGTTTTAACACAGGTATGTCCAGGCGGTCATTTAGGCACATCTGAGCAGAGTACCGTTATCTCGTACAAGCATACGGAGAAACACCTCTTTTGAAAACAGTTTTTCAGCCTTTTTCTGCTTGCTATTGTTCTTAGCTCTCATAAAAGGATGAAATGCAAATAAAACCGTAAAATAACACTTCGGGCTGCTCAGCAGAGTCCTCTGTGAGCGCTCTGCTCATTCATGAGACGGAGCGGTGAAACTAACTGTGTGGTTACGCTGGTCAATAGCAGCATTGAACAGCGACCCACCCACATTCACCATAGAAACACCAATGACGATCCAGAAGGAAGTAACCCCAGAGATAGGTTATTGTATGAAGAGCGCTCCCTCCACTCTAGATACCACCTCCTCTTTATGTAAACAAGCAGGACCTTTGTGATCTCAAACTAACACAGTCATAGGAGGAGACATTAGCAGCATTTTTTCGAGCTGGAATATAACTTTTGACCACAAAACAGCAAAGGTAAAACATACTTTATGATTTAGCGAAGTTTTTTTTTTTTTTTTTTTTCATCTTTGGCTGTTAGCTCGCCGAGTTTTCGTCGCACAGTGAGGAGGCAGACATCTTTGTGATCATCAGACTCTCCACTTTCATATGATACCGGGCTTTTGAGGTTTGCGTGAAGTGGTGAAATCAGCAGATGCCGTACCTTGGACGTGCGCTATTTTCGTGTTTTTGTTACATGCGCACATAATTTCGTGGGGTATGAATTATGTTTCGTTTGGGTGGCAATGCTAGGTAGAGGATTTTAACTGAGTTTCTCACCGTCATTCTGGTATGCTACAAGTTAGGACTGGTGCTTCTTAGCTTGAGCATTGACCATCTGAACTGCACGCATGTCACGCTGCCCTGCAAAGTGATTTTTAATTAGTCACGGTAATACCGTATACCCCGGGAAAATGTGGGGAAAGTTTGACGGTATCAAAATTTGGATACTGCCCAACTCTATTACAAGGCTTATCCACTCACACACCGATGGCACAGCATCAGGACCAATTTGGGGTTCAGTATCTTGCTCAAGGATAGTTTGACAAGTAGACTGCGGAGGCCAGGGATCGAACCACCGACCTTCTGATAGGTAGGCGACTGCTCTACCTCCTGAGTTGCTGCCACCCCTCTTGGAAAACTGAGATAATGCCAAAAACAGGGTAAGAATCTGCCTTTAGTCAACATCATTTACAACTTTACCACTCAGTGCAATTAAAGTAACTTCGTTCTTTAAAGTAATATCACAGCAACCAGCGATGGTAATGTCAGCAAATCCTTTCGAGCTTAACTATTCCATCTGACCCACAAGGCAATTCCTAATTACAAAACAAGCAACTCAGAAATACTACAAAATCTTGAGAATGTAATTTCTTTTTTTTGACAATGAAAGAAAAGGCATAACATAGTAGACTAATATGTCCTTACAGGTATTCCCTTCCAGCTGTATGCCTGTCCGGGTCATGGTTAAGGTGAACGCGTCATTCACAAAGCAGTTACATTGATGTCACATCAAGAAAAGAACATGCGGAACACTGCGAAATGTTGCACTTTCAAAGAGGATAAATGCTAATTTTTTGCTAAAGTAAAAGGAAAGCCAGTGTGCCTAAGTCAGTATGTGGGACATGCTCGTAGTGATGAAAAAAATTGAAACCTGGGAATCTTTGCAGCTTGAAACATGTTAAACTGGGTGAGTTACAAGGACAAATGTGCTTCGATGAAATAAAAAAAAAAAAAAAAAAAAAAAAAAGCTTTCACAAGACTACATTCTGATGAAGACAATGTCATGCAGTTTTGTGGTGGCTGAGGTAATATCTAAAATGCTGAAACCTCATTCAAAAGGAGCATTTGTGAAGGACTACCTTGTTGCAGATGAGGAGCTACATTTTTCTATGCTGCAAGAACAAAAGCCTGCGATGCCATCTGCTGATGAGGTGTTAACTCCTTCATGCTTTCCACGATATGTTTCAGTACATGAAAAGTAAACAAAAGGAACTAAACATATTTTCTGCCCCATTTAATGTATAACCATCTGGTGTACCTGAAAATCTACAATATGAAATCATTCAGCTGCAAAGCCATGATGAGTTCAAAGCAGCCTCCCTCCACCTGTGTTCTCTGAACTGTATGTACATCCCAAGAATTTTCCCATTTTGTGGAGACATACACTAAAGGTTTCATCTCTGTTTGGGACAACCTAACAATGTGAGCAGCTCAAAACTGACTCTCGCAAAGACTCTCTTCTGCTCAACACTGACTGATGCCAACCTTGATAACCAGCTCTGAGTAGCATCATCATCATCATCACTACCGTCTATCATCAGACAAAGAGAAGCAATTCTAGGCGAAACAACAAATGTAAAAAACTCTTTCTCATGGGATGACAGCAAAGTACAAAGTACATAGCTGAATCATAATTAAAGTTAATCATCTCTGGAGTAACTCAAAAGGGTAGAAATGACCTTTGACATCAGAGAAGGTTCAAAGTATCCTTTCTTTCTTACCACAGGAATTTGGTGTTTAGAATTGAAGACTAGATCGCTCAGATGAGCCACACGCCCCTCTTTGTGACTTTGTTTTCCTGTATAGCTAGACTTTATTTATTTATCATGCGAAAACCTACAGTATGTTGACACTGATGTGTAGAGTTTTGCTTCCTGGCCAGTACAGAAAGTCCAGCTCTACCTGCACAATAATGGTCTGATGAGATAAAAACATACCTTTCTTGTACTTTAAATAGTCCTCTGTCAAACTCAGGGAAGAAAACGTCACAGTCGAACTCTGCCATGATGTTCGTCAGGTAAACCAAGTCACACCACGGGTGCTTCAACGCATCCTGGTCATAAACAAGAAGAACCGAGATTCTTGTCCCGTTAACAGAATTAACAACTTGGCTCTTACATGTGTAATTTAGCACAATATTATCACAGAAGTTATCTAAGCTGTCCAAGAGAAATCTGCATATCAGTGGTTCTAAATGGCACTGAATATTTAACAGTTTCCTTGGCAACCCTGCTTGTGTGGGAGTAGTTTAAAAGTTCAAAACTGAACTGCAGTTTACCTGCCCTGTCATTAGCTTGCCTACTGTATTTACTTTGAGATTGGTGTATATTTGTGCAAACTACATGGTTTCAAACAGCCATGTAAATGTAAATAAATGTAAATAAAGCACAGTCTGTAACAGGCATGGATAAAAACACACGGGGGTGCACTAAGAGTGTGTGTGCCTTTATTCCATGTCCTTATTCAAGTGTCCCAGTAAGCTATGACAGTGTCACAGTGAGTCAGCCTACACAATACTAGGACCCTGAAACAGAGCTCATTTTTGCCAGTATTGCTAGTTTACCCTGTAGACCTGCGTCCCACCAACAATCCAGATAGTCTCAATCAGATCAGCAAGTGGGGGCTGTGCTCCCAGGCGGACGGCACTCTCAAAGTCTTGGCACAAGAAGTGGGCATGTTCTGGAACCGTGCTGTGAAAGGAAAAATGTCCAGCAGACAGAAAAGGAGGAATGACAATGAAAGCCTAGAATTGGTTCTGGATAACACCATATATCTTTATCTCCTTGTTGACAGAGATGTTTGTTTGTGTGTGCATGTGTAAGAGAGAGAACAGAGAACACTTACTTCAGTTTCATACTCAGCACCACATGCAGAACATTGGCCAGTGGGAACATTGTTTCTGGGCGAGAGTGCCAACACCGTTTGCCCCAGACCATCATGTTCATCTTTCCTGAAGCATACAATAAAATATTTTACAACAAACTCCACATCTCAACTACTGCAGCTCTCATGTCTCTTCTTACAGCATATAATACAGGGTTGGGTTTTAAAACTTTAAAGGTTTGGAAGGAGTTGGGGTGGGTGATATGGATAAAATCTTATATTATGGAATATTGAATAATTTCCCAAATTGGAACCAATAAAGTAACAGTCTAAGTCTAAGTCATGTTATTTTATATCATTATATTGAGGTATATGACATTTTCTGGAATGTGAAACTATTTAAGGATAAAATAACCAAATGTCCCTTTTTGGCTAATCCAGTGATTTATATACCTGAAATGTTAATGTTAAAAAGGTCAGTACTACTTGGACTGTTCCACCTTATACCTCTCGAAATAGTATGTTCCATCTCCTCGACGTAGTGCATAAACTCGCTATTCAGCGGAGTTTGTTTACTAGTTGAGTATCTTCGTAGTCTTAGTTATCTTTGCCTTGTGTGCATCCATTGAACTGAAAGTACTTTATGTTACAGATTAATAGAATCTCAGGTACTTTCCCTTTTTTGTGATGGACTACTTGAGGACTCCTGTCTTGTTCACTCCTGCTAGTTATGCTAATTAAGCCTAGTTAAGGGCATTGCAACAGTGAAGTTGGTTTTCCCCTGTGCAGAGTCTGTGTAATTGTATTACATGCAGTGTGCTCTTTTAAGTCATTTTATACATAAAAGCTTGTTGTAGTAATATGTTCACATTTGCTTGATCCACACTTAGCATTGGCTGTATTTCCAGATTGTTTAAATACGGCGCATAACTTAACTGTTCTGACATATGGCATTGAAATCAAAGACTTAATAGTCTCCACTCCTAGCCATAATTCTGTTGAACTATGTATTCCTTTGGCTCTGAACAGTAATGACTTCATGAGCTTCTTTAATGATAAAATTCTAACTATTAGAGACAGAATTCATCAGCTCCTGCCATCAACAGGTACTATTTTGTCTTCAAACACAGAAACCGTAGAAACTGTTACTCAGCCTGTCGCAGTTTTAGGCTGTTTTACACCTGTCAGATCAGGTATATTTTGTCTCAAAATGATGCAGAAAAACTAGTCCATGCATTCGTAACTTCCAGGCTGGATTATTGCAATTCCTTACTATCAGGCTGCCCAAATTCGTTGCTGAATATTCTCCAGTTGCTCCAGAACACTGCAGCACGTGTTCTGACAAAAACCAGGAAGCGAGATCATATTTCTCCAATACTCGCCACTTTGCACTGGCTCCCTGTAAAGTTAAGAATAGAGTTTAAAATTCTCCTCCTTACTTACAAAGCCATAAATGGCCAGGCACCTTCTTATCTTAAAGAGCTCATAGTACCTTATTGCCCTACTCGAACACTGCGTTCCCAGAATGCAGGTCTACTTATGGTTCCTAAAGTCTCAAAAAGCAGAACAGGAGTCAGAGCATTTAGCTATCAAGCTCCTCACCTCTGGAACCATCTTCCAGTCTTTGTCCGGGAGGCAGACACTGTCTCTACATTTAAGAGTAGGCTTAAAACTTTCCTCTTTGATAAAGCTTATAGTTAGGGCTGGCTCAGGCTTGTCCTGGACCAGCCCCTAGTTATGCTGCTATAGGATTAGACTGTCGGGGGACATCCAAAGATACACCGAGCTCCTCTGTCCTTCTGTCCCTCTCCATCTGCATGCTCTCATGTCCTACCACGGCGTGCTACTAACTTAGCTCCTTCCCTGGAGTCTCTGTGCTTTGTCGTCTTGCAGGTTCCCATGGACAGTGGCTGAATCTGGATTGTGGATTTCAGCTGCGTCTCCTGCCTTGGCCCTGCCTGACATCCACTGCAACTGCTACTGCTATTATTACATCCACTGTCACTGTTACTGTGATTGCATGTCTGTCTCTCTCTCTGTCTCTCTCTCTGACTGCTTTTCTGTCTGTCTGTCTGTCTGTCTGTCTGTCTGTGTCTGTCTGTCTGTCTGTCTGTCTGTCTGTCTGTCTGTCTGTCTGTCTGTCTGTCTGTCTGTCTCACTCTCCCTCTCTTGCTCTTCCTCTCTCACCCAACCGGTCGAGGCAGATGGCCGCCCACCCAGAGTCTGGTTCTGCTCGAGGTTTCTGTCTGTTAAAAGGAAGTTTTTCCTCACCACTGTCGCCAAGTGCTTGCTCATGGGGAAATTGTTGGTTTCTTTGTAGATTAAAGAGCTTGGTCTGTACCAGCTCTATATGGAAAGTGTCCTGAGACAACTTCTGTTGTGATTTGGCGCTATACAAATAAATAAAATTGAAATTGAAATTGAATTGAACCTTCACCAACTAATTTCAATTATTTCATCATCAAAATCATCAACCTGTATTTTAGATCCCATCCCGACTAAGCTGTTTAAAGACATATTACCTTTAATTGACTCTTCAGTATTAGACATGATCAATCAGTCTTTATCAACAGGCTATGTAACACAGTCCTTTAAAGAAGCTGTGATAAAACCTCGACTTAAAAAGCCTACTCTTGATCCAGGGGTTTTAGCCAACTATTGACCGATATCCAACCATCCCTTTCTCTCAAAAGAGAAAGCAGTTGCAAATCAGCTGTGCGACTTTCTACACAAAAATAGTTTATTTGAGGATTTCCAGTCAGGATTTAGAGTGCATCATAGCACAGAGACAGCACTGGTTAAAGTTACAAATGACCTTCTAATTGCATCTGATAAAGGATCTGTCTCCATACTAGTCTTAATGGATCTTAGTGCTGCATTTGACACCATTGACCATGGTATCCCACTGCAGAGACTGGAACGCTTCATTGGCATTAAGGGAACTGCTCTAAGCTGGTTTAAATCCTTCTTGTCAGATCACTCTCAGTTTGTACACGTTAATGACGACTCTGTGCTCGCTAAAGTCAGCTATGGAGTTCTGCAGGGTTCTGTGCTTGGACCAATTCTATTCACCTTATATATGCTTTCTTTAGGTAAGTTTATCAGGAAGTACTCAATAAATTTTCATTGCTATGCAGATGATACCCAGCTATATTTATCAATGAAGCCAGAAGAAACATAGCAGCTATGGATGGCATTGCACTAGCCTCCAGCACCACTGTAAATAATCTGGGAGTTATCTTTGACCAGGACATGTCCTTTCACTCCCATGCAAAACAAATTTCAAGGACTGCCTTTTTTTATTTACGTAATATTGCAAAAATCAGGCATATTTTGTCTCAAAAGATGCAGAAAAACTAATCCATTCATTCGTAACTTCCAGGCTGGATTACTGCAATTCCTTACTATCAGGCTGCCCAAATTCGTTGCTGAATATTCTCCAGTTGCTCCAGAACGCTGCAGCACATGTTCTGACAAAAACCAGGAAGAGAGATCATATTTCTCTAATACTCGCCACTCTGCACTGGCTCCCTGTAAAGTTTAGAATAGAATTTAAAATTCTCCTCCTTACTTACAAAGCCATAAATGGCCAAGCACCTTCTTATCTTAAAGAGCTCATAGTACCTTATTACTAGGGCTGGGCGATAAATCGATTTTATCGATTAATTCGAATTTGTACTTAATGTCGATTTGTTTTAATGAAAATCGATTTTCTCAGCAACATCCGCAACCAACGCCTGCCTGCTGGGCTCCCGTAGTTCAGAGTGTGCGCCCCCTCCCCCCGCAATTGATACATAAACAACATGGCGGCAAGCGGTGCAGAGTTCACTCCGAAGAAAGGAAGCATATCTTCAGTCATTTGGAATTGGTTTGGGTTTGCGGCGTCAGACACTGAACAAACAGCACCTCGCTGCAAAGTCTGTTTAAAGGCTGTTGCTACAAAAGGTAGCAGTACTACTAATTTACTGCAGCACCTCAAACAGAAGCATGCTGCCGAGTGGGAGAGGTGTTGCTCCCTACGAAGTACGTAGGGAGCGAATGAGACCGCGGCAGCCCAAGCACCGCCACCAAAAAACAACCCACCGTTTTGGAAACATTGACAAACTGTATCCCGTATGATAAAAAAGGAGCCCGGTGGAAAGCTGTTACGGATGCAGTCACGATGTATATTGCAAGAGATATGGTGCCCATATACACCATGGAAAAGCCGGGGTTTATTCACCTGCTGAAAGTTTTGGACCCCAGGTACGTGCTACCAGGCCGCAAACATTTTTCTGAAGTTGCCTTGCCTCAGCTGTATAACAGTACACGCCAAAGGATCTCTACGGAGCTGGAAGGAGTGCCGTTCTACTCCGCGACAACCAATCTGTGGTCCAGCAGAGTGATGCAGCCCTACCTAAGTTTAACGGTGCACTTCATAAGCGACGACTGGACTCTGTGGAGTGTCTGCCTCCAAACGGCTTACTTTCCCAATGACCACAAAGGGGAAATAATTGCCCAGGGGCTAAAAGACGCTCTGAGCTCGGGGAATCTTGCTGAGGACAGACTCACCTGTGTAACCACTGACAGCGGTACCAACATGATCAAAGCTCCGAAAGACAATGAGTGGCCCAGCCTTCAGTGCTTTGGACACAGATTGAACTGTGCTATAGGTAAGAATCAAATGATATCTATTTCCCTATTCTAAAAAGACATGGAAAGCCTAATTAATTAATGATGTGAGTGATGCATTATATCAAACCAACATATACTGCCACAAAATCTGCATGATTAAATATAATGGTACACACAGTACATGCTACTGTGTGTGCGTGTGTGTGCACATGCATACATTTGTGTGCATAATAAAAACACTAAAACTACTGAATACTTTTAAACAATAACAACTAAACTGTAACAAGGAAACAGACCTTGGAAACTAATTAATTGAAAACAAAAAATAAATACTAAATAAAAATGAAAACTAATGGTAAAATACAAAACTATAATAACTTGTATGCATGCTCTTTGTGTGCATTAATAAAATGCACAGACAGTATACAGACAAGTTTGTTAATGTAGGCCACGTTCCACTAAAACTTGTTTTGCTTGTTTATGCTTTATCTATCACAGAGAACGGTGTGAAGGACCCACATTTCGAGCGTGCAGTTGGGGTCTGTAAAAAGACTGTGTCTGCCTTTTCTTACAGCTGGCCTACCCACTCATCAGCTAGTAACAGAGTCCCCAACCAGATGGGGCTCACGCCAAAAAATGATTGAGAGGTTTCTCGAAAAGGAGAAGGCCATAGTCCGTGTCCTGGGTTCAGACAAGAGAAGTCGCCATCTTGTGCCCACTTGGCAAGATCTTGAAGTCTTAGAATCCATAAACAAAGCTGTGAAACGACTGGCGAGTCATATGTCAGCGTTTCGTGCATTAAACCGGTGCTCCATTTGTTCAGAACCAGTCTCCTACAGCGACAGGCAGACGACACAGAGCTCACTGCAACAATAAAAGGAAACATAATGCAGTACCTCGATGACAAATACAGCAACGCTGTGCAGGATGAACTGTTAGACATTTCCTCACTGATGGACCCAAGGTTCCGTACAGCCTACATTGACCCAGACAAGGTGGAAAAGTCAAAGTCAAAAAAACAGCTGTCACTGAACTCATGTCTCTTGCTCCTGTTGACAAGAGCACACCACAGCCGCCTGGACCAGCTGTGCAGGTGTGTGAAGAAGAACAGCCACTGCCCAAGAAAAAAATGACTTAAGCTGCCTTCTTCAAGAAGAATGCACCACTGTCATCTCCTGACCAGCCAGAGGCAGTGAAAATAGAGACTGAGCTGACAACGTACTTATTGACCCCTGAGGTTGACCCAGACACCAATCCACTTGACTGGTGGAAGCGCCACCAACCTAACTTTCCAAGGCTAGGTAATTTGGCAAAGAAATACCTCTCGGTCCCAGCTACAAGTGCCCCCTCTGAGAGGGTTTTCAGTGTGGGGGGAGGCATTGTTACATGCCACCGTGCATGCCTCAAGCCAGAGGTAGTAGACAGGCTTGTCTTCCTGGCTAAAAATGTTTAAAAACAGCAAAGAAGCACCTCATGCACTACTATTTGATGCTGTTGATAGTGCTGTTAATGCAGATGTTTAATGTTGTTAACAGGGACTTTTTTACTATGCAAAATATGTTAAGGTAACTGGATACTGAATAGCAAGTTGTTAAACGTTTGTAAATGTTTTGTCAAAAAGGATTACATACATTTTATTTCAAGTTATGCTTATGTCACTGTTAGTAAGAAAAGCCTACTGAAAATTTAAATTTTCACAGTTGTTTACAGTGGAAGGCTACTATTTAATGCAGAAAGAAGAAATTTTATGTTTAATTTTATTTGATGCAGATGTTTAATTTAGTTAACACGATTCAGGGACTTAAAATAGTGACCAATTACTTTTTACCACACAAGCACCTCTTTATTATGCAAAACATGTTCACGTAACTGAGAGTTTTGTTTGCACTTTATTTTATCAACCTCAACAAAGGGTCTTAAAATTTTATGTTTTATTTTTTTAAGTTAGTGTAAGAGTGCATTGAGTCATTTTGAAACAAGATAAAGTTTACTGAAAAGTTACATTGTCACTGTTTACAATGGCAGACAGGGCTTGCCATCTCTTTTTTGTGGCTTGTTTGTGTAACTTAAACCCCAGAAGGGAAAATTTAAACAAAATAAAATTTAAACTTGTTTTGAACAATTTCTCTGTCATCTGCTAATTGATTTTAGGTAATGGGTGAAAAAAAATCGTTTTAAATCGTGAATTGGGATTTTTTGTGAAAAAATCGGAGATTTTTTTTTTTTTAGACCATATCGCCCAGCCCTACTTATTACCCCACTTGAACACTGCGTTCCCAGAATGCAGGTCTACTTATGGTTCCGAAAGTCTCCAAAAGCAGAACAGGAGCCAGAGCATTTAGCTATCAAGCTCCTCACCTCTGGAACCATCTTCCAGTCTTTGTCCGGGAGGCAGACACTGTCTCTACATTTAAGAGTAGGCTTAAAACTTCCCTTTTTGATAAAGCTTCTCATTAGGGCTGGCTCAGGCTTGTCCTGGACCAGCCCCTAGTTATGCTGCTATAGGATTAGACTGTTGGGGGACCTCCAAAGATAGACCGAGCTCCTCTGTCTTTCTCTCCCTTTCCATCTGCACGCTTTCATGTCCTACCACAGCATGTTACTAACTTAGCTCCTTCCATGGAGTCTCTGTGCTCTGTCGTCTCACAGGTTCCAATGGACAGGCTGAATCTGGATTGCGGATTACAGCAACGTCTCCTGCCTTGGCCCTGCCTGACATCCACTGCAACTGCTACTACTGTTATTACATCTACTGTCACTGTTACTGTGACTGCATGTCTGTCTCTCTCGCTCTCTCTCCCTCTCTCTCTCTCTCTGACTGCATTTCTGTCTCTCTCTCTCTCTCTCTCTGACTGCATTTCTGTCTGTCTCTCTCTGTCTGTCTCACTCTCTCTCTCTTGCTCTCCCTCTCTGACCCAACCAGTCGAGGCAGATGGCTGCCCACCCAGAGCCTGGTTCTGCCTGAGGTTTCTGCCTGTTAACAGGAAGTTTTTCCTCGGCACTGTCGCCAAATGGGAATAGTTGGGTCTCTGTAGATCTTGGCCTGTACCAGCTCTACGTGGAAAGTGTCCTGAGACAACTTTTGTTGTGATTTGGCGCTATACAAATAAAACTTGATTGAATTGAATTGAATTGAATTGAATTGAATTGAATTGAATTGAATTGAATTGAATTGAATAACTGGAATTTAATGTTGAATTCTGCCTATTTTGTTAAATAATTTTTGGCCCAGCCTAGGTCACCCAGTCTTGTTAATATTGATCAGCAGTCTTCAAGTCTGAAACACCAGCCCTCTATACCCAAGTCAAGCTTCCCTCCACAACCCTGGGAACAAATCTACTCACTTAACAACCACAGGCGATTCCAAACCCAAATCCCAAAGAATCATCTGAGCTGTTCCTCAGTGACTCGTCTGGGAGTGAGGATTCTAAGGATAGCCATGACAGATTGGCATTGCACAGACAGCAAGTGAGTATGATGACACACCGAGGAGACAGGACAAGCTACAAAAGAACTGTCACTCCAGTTACCGAAAGCCAAGCCCAGTAGGTGTACAGGAGTGGTTCTATCGGGGTCCAGTGGCCACAATTCCTTTAATGAGTCACCTGAACCCTAGAGAGTTCAACTGCCTGAGAATTGCACTAGACCAGTGATTCTCAAGTGGTGGATCCCCTTTTCAGCGGGTTGCAGGCCTTTGCCTGGACAAATAAAAAATAAAAAAATAAGAAAAAACAAAACAAAACCACATGCTTTTATTTTGAAGGGGATTTTTAATGCAGTGGAGTGCCATCTATTCGTGTTGCGGCTTGTCATTAAGGGGTGATGGTGGGTCCGAAAGTGAGAACCACTGCACTAGACAACCTCCTTCCTCATGATGCCTCAGAGATTTAAGTACCAAATACCCTTGACCACCCCAAGACTCCTACAGCAATTCAAGGCATCCCTTCACTGACACCATGGCAGCTCTCAACTTGCAGTATAGGCAGCCTCATCAGCTGGCCTTACAGTCAGCTATAGCAGAACTATACAGCTACAGCAGAACTCATATTAGATACATGAAATATTGGATTCTTAGAGGTAGACAAACTGTTCAAGTCTTCAGCATCATTGCCCTGAATGCAGGAAGTGGCATGGGAAGCTGCAGATCCCTTGCATGGTGGATTTTCCCCCAGCCAGGCCAAGTGGATGACCACTCGGGGAGTGCACTTGTATCTCCTGTCCATGATTGAGACGGAGTCTTTCTTGATGGCTTGGAGAAGATTTTCGGCCCGCCATGGCAAGCCTTTTGAGTTACTCTCCGACCAGTGCACAACCTTCGAGGGTGAAGACCAGGACTACAAGATGCATTCTTTGCACTTCAATTAGACCTACAAGCCCAGCTCTCTCCCAACAAATTGAGTTCAACTTTAACCCGCCAAGTGCTCCCCATTTTGGTGGCTGTTGGGCAAGAGAGATAAGGTCACTGAAGCAAGCACTACAAGTTGCCATTGGCACACAGTTTATCAGTGAAGAGGTTCTTCAAACTGTGCTTGTAGAAATTGAGGGCATCCTTAATTCCAAGCAACTGGGCTATGTTTCCTCCGATGTGGCAGATTTTGATCCCGTTACTCCCAACATCCTGCTGATGGGGCAGCCTGACGCCTCCCTGCCCCAAGTGGTGTACCCACAGTCCTCCTCCTTTGAACTCCTCAGCAAACGATAATGGCACCACAGCCAACTGCTAGCAGACTACTTCTGGAGGAGTACTTGATACTAGTGCTGTCAAAAATATCACGTTATTGATGCGTTAATGCAAATCAATTTTAACAGCATCATTTTTTTTAATTGCACGATTAACACTCTTTCTGACCTAGTGAACTTAGTAGTAGTTTTTCATAAGCTGTGGCCACTGCTAGTAATGTTAGCAAAAACTACAGGATCCAGTTATAAACCGGAAACAAAACAATAGGCACGCCCCACGCACGTGTTTGGTCTTGCCTGCTCGCTAGCTGTAAAAAATGGATGTCAAACGCGAAACGCTGAATTGGATGCGAACAAGATTCTGAATGGAAAGTTTAGTTTCAAAAAGTTGCCAGATGGGTCAGCTGACAAGACCAAAGTTATCTGTGTGTATTGTTGGTGTGAACTCAGTTATCACCGTAGCACATCCAGTCTGAAATACCACTTGGCCAAAAACACGGCGAATGCGAATTCTCCGCTGCCTCCTTGTCAAAACAAGGCAACAATGGATGGCTTTCAACCGAGGCATATGGATACCGCAACGAAGAACAAGCTTACTGCAGCCATAGCCAAGTAATGTTCATTCTTTCTGGAGAGAAATAAGAGGCTGGGTTGATAAGCCTCTGGTGAATAAATAGAAGAGCATTATAGTCTGACCACTTGTATGTTTAAAGGAAACTTAAGAAAGGAAAGTTTAAGCCATGGTTTAACTGCACTATAGCCTGAGTCCTAGTTTACAATGATGTGCACTTTGTAACTCTTTCTTGTATCACCCTGTTTTGATCCCTTAGAAAGGGTTGTTGAAGGGGCTTTTTTGTAACCAAGTGTTTATTTTTTTTGTAATCTGTTTATTGACAGTGTTAAATTGTGTGAGATTTTGCTTGAAATGTGAATGGCTGCTCAAAGTGAGAATGTTAGTGTGAAATAAAACACTACAAGTTGTTGTTTTCAATAAAAAACATTTGCACAAAGCAAGCCTATGCACTTTTCCGTGATGATAAGAGTATTAAAATGATAATTAATGGGACATTTAGAATAGATAAAAAAGTGCGATTAATTTGTGATTAATCGTGAGTTAACTATGACATTCATGAGATTAATCGCGATCAAATATTTTAATCGATTGACAGCACTACTTGATACTAGTACTCGAATACTTGATATCGCGTGTAAGGCACATAACTGGAATTTATTGTTGAATTCTGCCTATTTTGTTAAATATGTTATTGTTTATCTGGCATAATTTTATCTCATAATTCCACTTTGTGTTGATGCTGCACATAGCAGTGAATTATTTGTAAGCAACTGTTGCTTATTGGTTTGCATTATACTCTTCTTACATTTATTTCTCCTACTTGAAGAAACCACACACACACACACACACACACACACACACACACACACACACACACACACACACACACACACACACACACACACCCTGTTACAACTATTCAGAAGTTCTCTTCACTAGAACCTCTGGACTAAGTGTGATTTAACCGGTCACTTCGGTGGTAGGCCATGATTACTTGGAACCCCAGAACGAAAATAACACGTCCACTTTATTTCGCCACTTCATGCAAACCACACAAGCCTGGTATCAAATGAAAGCAAAGAGCCTGATGATCACGAAGATGCCTGCCTCCTCACTGTGCGACAAAAACTCTGTGAGCTAGCAGCCAAACAGTAGCAGAAAAAATTTCGCTAAATCATACAGTATGTCTTACCTTTGCTGTTTTGTGGTCAAAAAACGCTGCTGCTGCCTCCTCCTATGACTCTGCATTAGTTTGAGATCAATCACGAAGATCCTGGTTATTTACATAAAGAGGAGGGGGTTTCGAGAGTGGAGGGATTGCTCTTCATGCGATAACCTATCTCTGGGCTTACTTCCTTCTGGATCGTCATTGGTGTTACTATGGTGAATTTGGGCGCTGCCCCTCGAATCTCGACTCTGACTGTTCAATAGAGATACTGACTGGTCTAACTGCGCAGTTAGTTTCACCGCTGTGTCTCATTTACTCATGAATGAACAGAGCACTAACAGAGGACTCTGCTGAGCAGCCTGAGGTGTTATTTTACTGTTTTATTTGCATTTCGCCCTTTTATGAGAGATTAGAAAGCAGAAAAAAAGGCTGAAAAAGTATTTTTAACAGAGAAGTTTCTCCATACGCTTGGATGAGATAACAGTACTCTGCCCAAATGAGCGCCTCGATATACCTGTGTTAAAACATCTCATCTCATCTCATCTTCCAGATGAAAGAAAAAAAAAAATACTGTCATATACTGTGAAACCGTTATAATTTTGAAATATACCGTGAAATACATTTTTGGTCATACCGCCCAGCACTAGTACTACATCACATCATTGCCATCAATTAGTCCTGTGAACTGACTGGGAACTTTTCCCACATAATACACCCAGATAAAAGGAAAGGTACCTTGATATAACTGTCAGGTAAAATCTGTAACCATTGATACTTGCATCTTACATTATATATCACCATTTCACCAAACATTGAGTTGGCCAAGAATGCCTATGTTATATTTACTTTAATTAGTTATTCCTTGATATTATAATATTCTATACATTTTTATCAAATTGTTGTAAATATTCAGCAAAGTAAGGATATATCACTTTCATATAAATACTAAAATGTTGTTGTGATTTTGGCTCCAGCATTTTAAAATTTTTAATGACATTCATCACAGCACCTACATGAGGTGGCTGTATTATGAAGTAAATTTACCTGGTCTTGACACCCTTGTGACAGTGTTGAGAAAGTACTGGAATTCAGATCTGTAAGAGTCACAGTTTCAGTGTTAAATGATGCAGAAAATAGAAAGCTGTTACTGAGGTCATTGATTCTAAGTACTACTGCTTATAGTTTTCACATGGAGCAAAGATTGCTGTGGGGAGTAAGATGTATCACATCAAAGTTATCAATGGTAACTTCATTATACTGCTAGCACCTGTTACCTTTGCAACTAGTGTTGCTATTACTGCCAATGCAATTGCCTTCTGAAGGTTTTTTGTATTGATCAATTACATTATTAGGGGGAAATTAACATATGACAATTTTGATTACTTTTTTTTTGCCATTTGTCAGTTAGAAATACCAAACATTTGGGTGACTTCAGGTAATATGGGATATCAGGTAAAGTAGGATAGATAAGCACTGTAATGATTTGATATGTATAAACTCAACAGCCAATCACCAAAACTGATGTCTAATTTTTGCCAAAACACTTCTGTCACTAAGCAATAGTTTGGATTGGTCTCACATCACCTGATCAGGTGTGGTCAGTCTTTATAGAAGTCTGTACAATGCAAAGATATGGAATTAGCTAACAACCTGTATTACTGGATCATAATGAATTGATTTAAATTTACTGAAACACACACACACACACACACACACACACACACACACACACACACACACACACACACACACACAAATTAAATAATGTTTTGTTTAAAAAAAAGTTTTATATTGCAGTGATTAGCATAGCCAACATAATTGAAATTTTCTTCAACTTGATTCTGCTGTTTCTGTGAGCTTATTGATTCCTGATTCCCCATTACATTATGCCATACTATGACTGCCCCTGTATGTGTATGTGTGGTGTGACTAACTGTATTGTCTCTGAGGTGGGAGCTGATTGCAGTGGCGACCAGGACAACCTGATTGTGGTTATTGGGAGCACCTGAGCTCAGTGCTCCACAGGATATAAAAGGCCCAGCTTCTTACCTGCCTCTCTCGCTCTCTCAGACTCTGACCACGCTTGCACCTTTTTGGTTTGGTTAAACTTTAGTTTACTTTACTGTACAACACCCATCACAACATCATATCCATGCAACCACATGAACACTACTGATAATACTGACTGAAACACATCCCATTTCATTTGGATTATTGTTGGTTTACGATAAAACATGCCAGCCTTTTGTTGTCTTTTCCCTTTGTTTGCCTAGAGCCAGGGTGGTGACTGACCCACTTTAGCCAATAGGCTGTCCCAACATAACCTGAACGTGCATTAGTGACCAAGGAGGTGGTATGTTTGAAGGTGTGTAGCTTCTAAAAAAATTGTGTATTCCCATTCAATTCCAACATAAAGACGTTCATAAACCCTAAAACAATTCATAGAAACACCACTGGAGTGAGGTAACAGTGTTTTTGTAACTCTACTAGAGTACCTGCCAAAAACTGGCCAACATTACCTGAATTCACTCTCCTTGATACAGCTTCTCCTTTAGTTTCCCCATCTACACTGTCAATGTTTATGTCATTGCATATGTATGTTTTTGGTGTTTAGGGTGACACAGTAAGCATTTATCATCCATCACTTTGGTATATTTATGGGCCAGCCGATTCATTAAAAATAACTGTGGAAATAATTCTTAGTAACTACATGCTTTCATAAGACTGATAAACTTTACAAAGAGGTTTGCAGAGGATGAGCTATAAGCTAATTGCTACACAGAAATAAAGTGATGCTGGTGAAGAGTGAAATACAAAATATTGCACTTCTATTGCACAGTATACGCTGATGAATTGTATGTATGCATGCACCACATAGGATACAAACTTTAGTAACTGAATCAAGCATTTAAAAGACCTAATCACAAATGGTCTCATTCTTACGGTATACTCCAGGGCAGTTTTCCATCTTTCCCCATCCCCATGTCATTGCAAACTGCTGCGATGAGGCGCACAGGTTTCTTCAGCACTTCGTCATGACTCCTTTCCATCTTCAATAAGTGGTCACACAGCCAGACAGACAGGAGGGGGCAAGATCTACAACAAACACTAACTACTTGTATGTGCCATAATAAATAAACGATGTTTGGCCTCGGCTATCACCGCCCACGCAGTTTTGCAACTCCTCAATAAGGAAAGTAGCTATTGGCTGTCCTAAAAGTCGCTGGAAGTCGCTACATGACGTCATCAACTAAATTGCATAATTTGCCATGTACATGTAACCTAATAACGTCGTTATTCCATTCCTTTCGTCTGTCTATTATTATTTTTTTGTTTTGTTTTGTTTTGTTTTGTTTTTTAATGTCGCCACTCCAACCCTCATCCTTTATCCGGGCTTGGGACAGGCAAAGTTATCTAAAAGAGACACTCTGGCGCAGTTACTTGAGTGTAACTCCCAAGCGAAAGTTTGTTAGACCGCAAACGATACCTCTTTCCAACCGTGGTAACACAGTTTTTTGTTTTTTTGTTTTTTTTTTATCAGACCGAGCCGTTCTCCATGTAGTGTCAGTTGTATGAGTTACATTGGTCTCTAAGAGCAGCCAAGACCAGGTCTCAGCGCAGGGACCGTCTACAAATGTCTATACCGAAAGAAAGAATAAACGATTTTTCAATAATTTCATTTCTGTGAAGTGTAGTGCCACCCAAATCACCTCACACATTAATTGTATCTTGTCACATTTGCTTTGGAGAAACATGCTTTTATATTTTTATTTTATTTTATTTATTTATTTTTATTTTTTTTGGGGGGGGGGGGGGGATTTTCAATGGGAATAATATTCAATAATTTCACTTTAATAGCATGTTGTGCCACCAAAATCCCCTCGCACATCAGTGGCCTCCTGCTGATTAAATTACAACACTTAGTTTGGGAGAAGGTGTTTTTACATAATTTTGGGGAATTTTTATTGGGAATAATATTCAATAACTTCATGTTAATAGTGTGTCGTGCCACCAAAATCCCCCCACACATCAATGACCTCCTAATTATGCTACAGTAATTAGGGAATGGTGCTTTTACATAATTTGGGGGAATTTTTGCTGGGAATAACATTAAAATTAAAATTTCACTTCTGTGAAGTGTAATTAATGTGTGAGGTGAGTTTGGTGGCACTACACTTCACAGAAATGAAGTTATTGAATAATCGTTTATTGTTTCTTTCGGTATAGACATTTGTCGACGATCCCCGCGCTCTGGTCTCGCTGCCGGCTGCTCGTAGAGACCAATAAATAAAATAAATAAAAATAAATAAAAACTAGCTTGTAGCTCGTAGTCTGTTACCGCGGTTGAAGAGAGGTATCGTTTGCTGTTTAATAAACTTTCGCTTAGAGTTATTGAACCCGAAAGTTCGAATCTGTAAAAAGCCTATATTTCTAACCTTACCGCAGTGCTTTGTATGGGGTAAGCCGGTTACTGTCAAAAGCATCGTGCGTGTATGTGGAATCAGATTTGTGTCAAAATAATCAAACAAAACTTCTTCAATATCAAACAAAAATAAAAATTTGAGAGAGAATAAAACTCATAGAAGAAAAAAAAACATGTCGTCTCAAAAGTAAAACTTGTAACTTGTAAACAAATTATTTGTGCAATTGAATAAAGTATTGGTCTTTTACTTTTTATCATATCCTCTGTTTCTTTCTCACTGTTCAGACTTGCTCTCACCGTCAGCTTTGCAGTCAAGCTGCCAGCTCTCTCGTACAAACCTCTCATGTGGGCGGGCTTTTTCAGGAGTGCGTCGCAATTGGCTAGTGAGTTTTTGAGTGACAGCTCAATGCCCGGAAGTAGTCGCAGGAGAAAGTAATCGATCGGCGATTCCTCCAACTGTTTTATTATTGACGTTACCTGTGAAGTCTCTCCGGGGCTGTTTTTTTTTTTTTTTTTTTTAATTTCAATAATTTGCAAACAATGTGAAATATACAGAACAGCAAACAAACAACAAAGAAGTAATAAGGAAGAAATAATTTGGAGAGTACAAGCATAATGAGAACAAAAAATAACTCAGAAGTTATTGAGAAAAATAAGTAAATAAATAACATATGATAAAAAAATAAAATAAATAAATAAATAAAAAGACATTAAGTGAGCGAGAGTGTGACAAAAAAAATTCATCTTAAGATACCAAACTGATTACAAACAGTGACAGTTTTGATAGCCTTTTTGTTCTTTGAGGACTCAATTAAAGATATATATTGTTTCAATCCTTCATTAAAACAAAGAATTTGGGTTTTTGGTTTGTAAATTTACATTTATGAATATGGAATTTACAGAGTAGCAATAATAGATTGATTAAAAAAAAGGCATTTGTATCTTTTTCTCGATACTCGAAACATCCTAATATAACATCCTTATAGTAGAGAGCAAAATCGGTGAAGATCTTATCTGTTATGCAGTCATTAACATCTTTCCAAAATTCATATGTAAATTTACAAGACCAGAATAAATGAGAGCAGGTTTCAGGATGCAATTCACAGAAAGAGCAATTTATATCTATGTCTCTCTTCAGCTTTTGCAAGAAATGCTTCACCAGATAAAATCTATGGATCAACTTGAATGACACCTCTCTAACCTTATTTGTTAAAAGGTACTTTTGTGGCAAAGACCGAACCTTCTTCCAAACTACATTACTCACAAAATTATTCCAATAAAATGTTGCTGAAGGAATAGAGACCAGGGCATCCTGAAACAAAGCTCTGATTCTGGAGTTTATACCTTTGTTAGAGGAGAAACAAACCTTCCCTGCAGGAGACTGAGTTGGGTCAGGGGGCAGCAGTGACAAGGGCTGAGGGTAGTCAATATTTCTAAATAGCATGCACAAACCAGGTGAAATAGCGTCAAAAAAACAACAGAAAATTCTTTTGGCGTTATAGGTATATTATATCTGGCAAGAAATTCTGAGTAATTATACAACAGTCCCTCTTCCTTAAACAACTGACTCACAAGTATGATACCATTGTTAAACCATTTATTGTAAAATAATGACTTGTTCTTATATAATATATTACAGTTATTCCAAATATAACATCTATGTGGAGAGAAGTTGTGCTTGTAAATCAGCGCCCAAGCTAAAAGAAGTTGTTGATGAAAATTTGAGAGTTTAAATGGAATTTTGGAGATATTATAGTTACAAAGCAAAATAAATTTCAGGCCACCAAGATGTGAAAAAACATAGTGAGAGATGAAGTTCCAAATGGAAGTAGGGTTCTTTAAATACTATTTGATCCATTTTATTTTGAATGTGTTGTTAAGGGAAGTGAAATCTATAAAACTCAGTCCACCATTGTTGTAAGCATTTAAAACTGTAGATTTCCGGATATAGTGAGTTTTGTTTTTCCATAAGAAATTGCATAACATCCTGGCAACAGATTTACATGTGATAAGTCTCTTTGTAACCAGTGATTTAGAACCTTTTGTGTCTTTTCAATAATTGGATTAAAGTTTAAGGAACATCTGGAGTTTCTATCCTTGGTAATTTGAATCCCAAGATATGTAACAGAGTTCCTGA
This sequence comes from Chaetodon trifascialis, assembly GCF_039877785.1. Classification (NCBI taxonomy): domain Eukaryota; kingdom Metazoa; phylum Chordata; class Actinopteri; order Chaetodontiformes; family Chaetodontidae; genus Chaetodon; species Chaetodon trifascialis. Next base: position 941,829 of record NC_092065.1, on the reverse strand, counting down.
CAGGAATATTAAAGATTGAGGTTACTGTACAACTATTCACTGGTAACAACTCACATTTATTGATATTGAGGGAGAGCCCAGATGCATTAGAGAAAGACTCAATAGTGCTGACCATTTTTGGAATCTGAGTATCATCCTTTAGAAACAAGACCGTATCATCAGCCAGTTGACTGATGATTATTTCCTGATTGGCAATAGTAATGCCTTTTAAAGAGCTAGATTTGATCTGTAAATTAAGCAATTGTGCAGCTAGAAGGAAGAGGTATACTGACAGAGGGCACCCTTGTCGGACCCCACGTTTTAAGGAGAATCTGGGGGATGTGCCACTGCTAAGTTTAATAGAGCTGTTCCCATTAGTGTATAATGTTTTCACAGCTTTGCAAAAGTAATTACCGAAACCAAATTTGCCTAATGCAGTCATCATAAAGTCATGCTCTAGGGAGTCAAAGGCTTTGTAAAAGTCTAAAAAAAGAATGAAACTGTCATCCTGAACAAAATCTGAGTAATCCAAAATATCTAAAATTAAACGTATATTGTTGGAAATAAGTCTATTTTGCATAAAACCAGACTGACATTCGTCAATAATAGTGTCTAAGACAGATTTCATTCTTTTAGCTAGTATAAGGGCAAAGACTTTGTAATCATTATTTAATAAGGAGATTGGGCGCCAGTTATCCAGAATAAGGGGATCTTTTTTAGGTTTGGGGATCAGGGTGATAAGGCCTTGACATAATGTAGGGGGAAGTGAACCTCTGTCAGTACTTTCAGCAAATACCTCTTTTAAAAAAGGGATTGTAAAGGGGTTGTAATTGCTTGTAAAGTTCGGCAGTAAAGCCATCTGCACCAGGTGACTTATTGGTTTTTAAATGGCTAATTGCATCAGTGATCTCATTCAGTGAAATAGGTCTGTCACAGAAATCTTTATCTGCTACATTCAATTGGTTAATATTAGGAATAGAATCAAAAAAGTTAGAGGCAGTTTTCTGGCAGTAATTGGAAGCATAAAGATTACTGTAAAACTCAGCACAGTAGTTTGCTATTTTCTTTTGATCATCAATAATCAAACCATCAGTTTTTAATTGTTGTATAGAGTTGTTTTTAGACTGTTGTCTTTCCAGCCTAAAAAAATAAGCAGAGTTCTGCTCTCCCTCTTCAAGCCATCTCCTACGTGATCTAACAAATGCTCCTTCAGCTTTATGTTATATATGGATGAGATATATAATCTCATCCAACCTACGCTGCTGATCTATGAGCTCAGCTTTCTCTAACTCAGTAAGGACATCTACTGGCTTGGAGGTTAAACATGCAATTCTGAATATTGTATCAGTCTCCTCTGATCTTCTTTTTTTCGCCAGATCACTACCATATTTCCTAAGGTATTTAGCAATCTCGTATTTTAGTAACTCCCAATTATTACTAAACAAATCTTCATTTAGTGCTTTGTTCCAGTAATATCTTATTAATCTCTCAATTTCAGCAATTACAACTTTGTGTTTAAGAATGGTATTGTTAAGTTTCCAGTATGAGGATTTAGAGATAGTGGAGAGATGCACTAATGCACTAATCAGGGCCCCACTGCGATCTCCAGAAATTAGTATTCTGCTCAGTTGAGTGAGATTCTTGTATAAAGCAAAAGTCACTGTTTTGTTGTTTGCAAAATAGGAATGTAGCTTTACGTTTGATGCTATTTCTTAGCCCTCTCGCATTTAATGAAATAATAGACAAAGACATGACAACTACAAAAAAAGGAATAAGAAAAGAAGAAAGTGCTAGACTTAAAGAGTCGTAATACACCTAAAAGAACTTGTGGATCCTTTGTATGTGCTAACTAGGGGATGAGAGCAACAAACCTTTTTAGAAAGATGTGAACATATGGGTCAAAACCAAATAACATTGTGTGAACAGGAGTACAGTAAAATGTATTCAAAATGGCATTCATCCTTCCCAGTTTAATTGTACTATTTTTCTCTCTTTGTCCTGTTTAAATATTAAGAGGGAAAAAAAGAGGACAAAGAATAACTAAAAGAGGCTGCTTAAGATTCAGAACTGTGTCATCACAAGACATTTGTTAAAAAGTTCAAAATAAATAGCAGCTTTGGCCATAAAGCATGATGCATCTATTTGACTTGAGAATAAATATCCAATGAAAAGTAATAAATGCCATTGTGGACTGTACTCTGATTGTACCTCATGCTACATTGGTATACCAACCATGTCTGTCTGTATGTCTGGAAATATTTCAGCTCCATTCACAAAAGCACGGCCTCCCACAAAGAAAGCCAGCTTGTTTTCCTTCCGTGCCTTTTCGACGGCGGGCCACAGCTTATTCCTCCTCTCTCTGTCCTCTGCAGACAAGTCCTCTGCCAGCTTTAAGTGTTTATTCTTCAAGAAAGTTGAGTTTTTGGCGGGGCGCCACACAGCATCACGGTAGATCCGAGAGGTGAACTGCAGGATGATGCCTCTAAGCTGGGTGTTGCTCGCTTTCTTGGGGCCGAGGCGATGCACCGTATTGATGACGTCTGGTAGTTTATCCTTGGCATCTGGAAGAAGAGCTTGACACACCTGGATGACCTCTCCTCGTACATCTTGCTTTTCTTTCTCCTCCAAGCCGTAGAGTTTTAGATTCCAGCGGCGCGAGTAACTCTCCAGGTGGGAAATGCGTTTCTCCTGAGTGTCGTACTTCACGATGCAGGATTCAATGGTATCAACTCTGTTCTTCATGGTTTTTAACTCAGCACAGACGAAGTCAAACGATTCTTTAATGTCTGCAATCTGCTTGGCGTTTTCCTTGACTGCATCTTTCATTTCTGCAATCACATTGGAGTTGTTACTGACCATCTTTTCTAGCGTATCCGATCTGCTGTTTATCAACTGGGAGAGGGACGCGAACTGGGAGTGAAGAGTGGATGACTCCCTGTCTTCAACTTTTCTCTGTTTAACTGCAGGAGGCTTAGATGGTGTAACGGGAAGCGGAGGGAAGTCTTCTTCCATTATTGTTACCTTTACTGGGCTGGAGTCTGTTCTGAGGTAGTTGTGCATGTTGTCGATGAGCGCGTTCTTAGCTTCAGCTTGCCCATTAGCAAACACGCTAGAAGAGTTAGCGCCGGTTAGCGACTTTTTCACTTCGCTCTTTCTTTTCTCTGGGCCTTTCATTTTGGAATTTTGGCATTGACCAAAGGTAGCCAGGCAGGATTATCATCAAAACAAGTTAAAATAGCTTCTTCGTTCACTCAGTCTATGACAGAAAGTTGCTAGGTTTGCGGAGCTCACCCAAATACATGCGTTTAGAGCGCCATCTTGGCCCAACCCCCTCTCTCCGGGGCTGGTGGCGTGGCGTTGCCCTGCATGTTTGCGTCTGGGCATGCGCATGCACAGTTGGAGGAATCGTCGATGATTACTTTCTCCTGCGACAACTTCCGGGCACTGAGCTGTCACTCAAAAATTCACTAGCCAATAGCCACGCACCCCTGAAAAAGCCCACCCACGTGAGAGGTTTGTGTCAGAATTGCAAACAAAAACTCAGGGAGCGCAAACCAGAGAGCTGGCAGCGTGACTGCAAAGCTGACAGTGAGAGCAAAAGTCTGAACAGTGAGAAAGAAACAGAGGATATGACAAAAAGTAAAAGACCAATAGTTTACTCAATTGCACAAATAATTTGTTTGCAAGTTACAAGTTTTACTTTTGAGACGACATGTTTTTTGCTTCAGTGAGTTTTATTCTCTCTCAATTTTTTATTTTTGTCTGATACTGAAGAAGTTTTGTTTGATTATTATGACACAAATCTGATTCCATAGAGACTGCTCCGATCGTTCACTCCACTGTTTTATGAAATAGTGCAACTTGGTGGGCGTTATCCTGGTAATTTCTCCGTGTGAGAAATACAAGGTATGGCGTGTGAGCATGTGAATGGGTTGAAGTCTCAGGCCGAATGGATGGGACTTCAGAGCTTTGTCAGTGAAGTCTCTCCGGGGATGGTGGTGTTGCCCATAGACATAATATACGTAGACACCTCATTGACTGACGCTTCCTATTGGAGCTGACGTTCAGCGCGGCCGCCATCTTGGATGGGTCTCCCATGCGTCCCCAGTGCATTTATTTCTATGGAGGAAGGTGTATGTCCAGCTACCATAATCATCATAATTCCTCTAATTTTTACCCGATTTTCACACGGTTTGGTTTGTTACAAACGTCAGAGATGTAGTTATGATACCGGGCAGTGTCACACATTAAAAACAAATGCTTTCATGCTGAAATACTTTGTTAAAGAGCATAATACAGACATATGGTCTGGCACATTAATAAATGTATAAATGAATTAATTTTATATTTTAATAAACTGTTTGATTGTTCATTTGATTTCTCTCTCTCTCTCTCTCTCTCTCTCTCTCTCTCTCTCTCTCTCTCACACACACACACACACACACACACACACATACACACACACACAAAATCATGACCCTTCTGTACACACCAATAACACAAGAATTTCTTCATTTTTGTTTTTGTGCGCTGAGTTTATTTAATGTAAAGTTAAGTACAGGCACATGCACGCGTGCACGCGCACACAACACACACACAAAAACCAGACATCTCACATAACCTGTTCACATGCGTATTAAACTTTGAGTAAGTTTTTATACTCAATTGTGTTGGAATAAAACTTCACCAAAACAAACAAGGAAGATTTTTTCTTTTTGGCCAACTCATCATGTGTGTCGGCCCACAGTCCAGTGCTGCCTTCAAACACACACACATACACAAACACACACACACCGTCTGGCCTGACGTGTCTAAATTTAAACAACTGTTCACAGCCTCAGGATGACAATGATTCCATAATAGCCTGGACTGAAACTGCTGATGTCTGTGATATACACTGATTTTAACACATACATACATACAAAGCTCCCATATATTCCTGCTCAGTACATTTTTTTCCTTCTTTCTTTTTTTTTTAAGGCCTGGAAAAGTAAGCTTTAAAATTCCAGGTCATTCCAGCGTCTAACACTACCCTTTTAAGCTTGCAACTGGGGCTGGGAAGCTAAATGAAATTAAAAAAAAAAATAATAATAGGGGCATAGTTGTGCTCTTTACGACGACTTCGGTTGGCTCTGGTGCTAGCAGAGACCCACTCAGCGGCGACGCTGGATTACGTTCCAGCACGTAATGAGGCGTCTACGTATATTATGTCTATGGGCGTTGCCCTGCATGTTTGTGTCAGGGGCATGCCCATGCGCATTTGGAGGAATCACGATGATTACTTTCCCTTTTTTTCACACTTTTTTTTATGAACTTTTATTTAATTAGTTAACAGCATACAATTCAATTCATTGACACACTGTCTTCACAAACATAAAGCGGACTGTACAGCAGATGTACTAAGCATACACAGCAAAAAAAAAAACGGGGCACCAAGGATTAGGACATATTGAAAGGGAAAAAACAGAAACAATAAGAGAAAAAGACATTGCCAGAAATGTACATAAATACCGTCCATTATAATCGTTCTTAGGGTGGGGCTATATTGAGCCTCTCAAAGATAAAATTTGTTTTCATGGCTTTTTTATTTTTACTGTCTTTTATTGACATTGCATATTAGTGGATTTCTTAGGTGAATTGTTCCAGACTGGGTTTGGATTCTGCCCATTTTTATTTTTATTTTTTTTTGTGTGGATATGGAATTTGGCCATGAGCAGTATCAGTTGTATGAAAAATGCTGTGTTTTTGTCCATTTTATTCTTTTCAAAGATAATAAAAATGTCCTTTTCCTGTAGAATGATCGTTTGTCCAGTTGTTCTTCTTATGAAATGTTGAATGTCCATCCAGAATATTTTAGAGTACATACATTTATAGAACAGGTGCTGTATTGTTTCGTTTTCCCTTCCACAGAAAACACAGAGAAAGTCCATATCAATTTTAAATCTTTCCAGAGTCTTTTTTGCTGGATAGATGTTGTGCATTATCTTGAAAGATACTTCCTTTACTTTGTTTCCAATACAGAACCTTTCACCAACCAGCCACGCTTTGCTCCAGTTGATGTCACCATATTGAGAGTTCCAATAGAATTGTCCAGGTGGCAGAGTTGTAATTTGCAAGCAGTTTCTATATATTTATTGGAGCAACGTTTCTTTGTGATATCTAATCCAACGATGAAAATGGCACTGCTGAGTGAGTCCTCATTAGAGACTCCTGAGCCTCTGAGGAGGTGCAGTATGCCCCTTAGTACAGCATCAAACAATATGGCATATTCTTTTGGTGACACTGGTAACTGAAACTTAGACAGAAATTCATCGTAACGCAGCAGTTGTCCTTCTGTATTAAGGAGTTGACTTACTAGAACAATACCATGGTCAAACCATTTTTGATAAAACAGTGACTTTTTTTATACAGAATATTCTTATTGTTCCAGATATAAAGGTTGGTTGGTGAAAAGTTATGCTCGTAAATCAGTTTTCACGCGAGTAGGGCTTGTTTGTGGAAGTTAGATAGTTTGATAGGTAATTTTTCAAATTTTATAATTACATTTGAATAAAAATTTTATTCCACCAACACCATTAAAGACATGCTTAGAGATCGATTACTTTCCCCTGCGATTTGACTGTGACCTCAGTGACGTCATTTCAGCACTTTTCAAGTCGTACCGGTTAACTTGAATTTGTATTCACAGTGAAGACTTTGTAGTCGTAGAAAAATGAGTTGTATTCTCAAGACTTTGCACTCACAGCTTTTAGACTCATACATATACTAAAAACACTCGTAACCCGAACCCAATTTCACAGACTCCTGTACACTGTATGGCAGCGAAATTTTGTGTAAAACAACTTTTATGACACACAAATTGTTAACTTTACAAATACGAAACTTTAATTATGGACACGTCTTTTTGAAAGCGATCTTACACCATAGACCTTGGTCAGGGTCGCCAAAGAGGCGCAGCGCCTGAGTCTTCGCTATGCCAAATGCACCAAATATGAGATCCAAAGTGCCATAAAGATCGTCCAGTCATGGACCATCTCGATGAACTGCATCAACGCAGCCCTCAGTGCTGTGTCCCAGTACAACATGAGCACAGAAGAAGATAAGTTCAGTCGCAGCAAGTCGGTGCGCTGCAGACTTATCTTCAACGTGGGGAAGTTCTTCAGGTGGATGGTTGACAGCAAGGTTGCTGTCAGGATCCACGAGCACGCTGCAATCTACCTGGCTGCGTGCATGGCTTCCTCCCCAGTGTTTAAAATTCTTCAGAGGCCTCCGTCCCAGTCTCCTCGCCCTGCAGGGCTGACCCCCTGTCTTCCTCCTCAGACCCAGATGTCCCAGATGCAGGAGGGGACTAAGGGTTGGTGTTGGGCCCCCCTTGTGCCGAGGCGATGTTGGAGGGCTGGTCAGGGTGTTGGCGATGGAGCTCCCGAATGAGCTGAGCATCCAGGATCTGACGGGCCGGGACCCATGACCGCTCCTCCGGACCGTACCCCTCCCAGTCAACGAGGTACTGCAGGCCCCTTCCACGACGACGAGAGCGCAGCAGGCGGTGTACCGTGTAAGCAGGCGCCCCATCAATGATGCGAGGAGGTGGGGGTGGCTGAGAAGCAGGCAACAGAGGACTCTCCCGGAAGGGCTTGACTCTAGAGACGTGAAAGGTGGGATGGATCCGCATGGTACGGGGCAACTTGAGCCGAACAGCCACAGGGTTGATGACCCTCTCAATGGGGAATGGTCCGATGAACTTGGGAGCCAACTTCTTCAACTCCACCCTCAGCGGAAGGTCCCGGGTCGACAGCCACACCTTCTGGCCCACCTGGTAAGAAGGAGCCTGGGAGCAGCGACGGTTGGCGGCTGTAGAATACCGATCTGCGGCCTGAAGGAGTGCGGACCTGGCCTGTGTCCAGGTTCGGCGACAGCGATTGATGAAGGCTTCCACAGACGGGCAGGCAGTCTCCCTCTCCTGGGCTGGGAACAAGGGAGGTTGAAAGCCGTAGGCACACTGGAAAGGAGAGAGCCCAGTGGCGGAACTGGTGAGGGTATTGTGGGCATATACAACCCACAGCAATTGCTTAGACCAGGTGGCAGGGTGCTTGGAGGCCATGCAGCGGAGCGCCGTCTCCATCTCCTGATTCATCCTCTCGGACTGACCATTGGATTGAGGATGAAACCCAGAGGACAGGCTGGTGGAGGCTCCCATAAGACGACAAAACTCCCTCCAGAATGCTTAGGTGAACTGGAGGCCTCGATCCGAGAGCACGTCAGACGGGAGGCCGTGGAGCTGGAACACCTGCTGCAAGACCAGCTCAGCAGTCTCCTTGGCCGATGGGAGCTTGGGCAGGGGTACAAAGTGAGCCATCTTGCTAAACCAATCTACTACTGTCAAAATGCCGGTATAAACTCCTGACTGTGGCAGCCCGGTGACAAAGTCCAGCGAGATGTGGGACCAGGGTCAATGAGGCACCGAGAGAGGTTGCAGGTGGCCGGCAGGAGCCCGTCATGGGGCCTTGTTCTGGTTACAGACTGGGCAGGCATTTACAAAGTCTCTGGTGTCTTCATCCAGTGTGGCCCACCAGAACCACCGTTGCAGAAACTCCTTGGTTTGCTGAATTCCCGAGTGACAGGTGAGTTGGGAGCCGTGGGCCCACTGCAGGACCTCAGACCATCGGTCCATACGAGGAAGGGGGTCTTGGTTCCTTCCAACCAATGGCGCCATTCCTCCAACGCCAGCTTCACTGCCAACAGTTCACAGTTATCGATGTCATAGTTCCTCTCCGCTGGGGACAGACGCCTGGAGAAGAAGGCACAGGGATGCAGCTTTTGATCCTCCACAGAACGTTGAGAGAGGACGGCCCCCACCCCCACATCAGAAGCGTCCACCTCTACCACAAACTGTCTCTCGGTGTTAGGGATCAGGAGAATGGGGGCCGAGCTGAACCGCCCCTTAAAGTGCTGAAACGCCTCCTCGGCAGCTGGGGTCCATCGGAAGGGAACTTTGGAGGAGGTGAGAGCAGAGAGGGGAGCAGCCACCGCGCTGTAACCCCGGATGAACCTTCTGTAAAAATTTGCAAACCCCAGAAAACGTTGCAACTGCTTGCGGGAGTCAGGGACTGGCCAGGAGGTGATGGCTGAGACTTTGGCAGGGTCCATCTCCATGCGGTTCTGGCCGATGATGAACCCCAGGAAGGAGACAGAGGAGGCATGGAACTCACATTTCTCTGCCTTGACTAACAGGGAGTTCTCTAGCAGGCGTTGCAGAACAGTCTGGACGTGATGTATGTGCTCTTGCTTGGACCGGGAGAAGATCAGGATGTCATCCAGGTATACGAACACATATTTGTTGAGCATGTCCCTTAGAACGTCATTGATGAGGGCCTGGAAAACAGCTGGGGCATTGGTGAGTCCAAATGGCATCACCAAATACTCATAATGTCCTGTGGGGGTGTTAAAGGCCATCTTCCACTCATCCCCCCCGTGAATGCATACTAGATGATAGGCGTTCCAGAGGTCCAACTTGGTGTAGATGGTGGCCCCTGGAGAAGCTCGAAAGCTGAGGCAATGAGGGGGAGAGGATAATGGTTCTTCACCGTGATCTCGTTCAGGCCTCGGTAGTCGATGCAGGGCCTCAGGGAACCGTCCTTCTTATTGACGAAGAAGAACCCCGCACCAGCAGGAGACGAGGAGGGTCGGATGATCCCGGCAGCCAAGGCGTCGCTGATGTAGGTCTCCATGGCCTCCCTCTCAGGTGCAGACAGGGAGTAGAGACGACCCTTGGGAGGTGTGGAGCCGGGCAGGAGGTCGATGGCGCAGTCGTAGGGCCGATGAGGGGGCAGAGAGGTGGCCCTAGCCTTACTGAGTCAGGGGGTACCATGGAGAGGTCTGGGGTAGCACAGGAACTGGCAGGCGGAATGGGAGCCACTGCCTGTCTGAGGCAGACCTGGTGACAGGAGGGGCTCCATCCCAGGATAGACCCCGTAGACCAATCAATATGGGGGTTATGGCGGTGAAGCCAGGGGTAGCCGAGGATCAGTGGTACATTGGGAGACCTCAGGATATGGAAGCGGATGGTTTCTTGGTGGATGTCCGACAGGAGCATGGTGATGGGCGTGGTTTGATGGGTGACGGTCCCCAGAAGATGACCATCCAAGGCGCTGGCCGGCACAGGACGAGGAAGAGGGTCCTGCTCAATATCTAGCTGACGGGCGAGTTCCTCGTCGATCAGGCTGGGACCGGCTCAGCAGGATGTCCCTCTTTACTGCTGAGCCCTCCCTTTTACTGGACACTTGGAGACGAAGTGACCGGCCTGGCCGCAATAGAGGCAGAGATTCCTTCGGCGTCGTCGCTCTCATTTCTCAGGTGTTAGACTGGTGCGGCCCACCTGCATAGGCTCCGCCCCCCCAAGAGCAGGTTCCGAAGGAAGGACAGGGGCAGCAGGAAACACACGCTGGCGGACGGAAGGTCGATGGTCTGCTGTCTCTTGTCGCTGCTCTCTCCTCCTCACCTGTATACGCCTGTCCAGCCTCGTGGTCAACTCGATGAGCCCATCCAGAGAATTAGGGAGGTCAAACGAAACCAGCTCATCCTTGATGTAAGGAGCTAGTCCGTTGAGGAAAGCATCACACTGGGCAGCATCGTTCCAGTCACTGAGACGAGCCCGGGTTCTAAAGTCTATGTCATAGTCAGCAACAGTCCGATCCCCCTGCCTCTGGCTCATGAGTCCCCCTGCAGCATCAGGACCCGAGCAAATGGGTCCAAAAACCTTGCGGAGCTCCTCTGCGAAAGCCTGGAAAGAGGCGCAGGCTGGCGTGCCTCTCTCCCACTCCGCCGTTCCCCACAAACGTGCCTTTCCAGTGAGAAGGTTGATGGCAAAGGCGACTCTGGCTCCCTCTGTGGCAAAGGTGTGGGGTTGCAGGGCAAACAGAATTGAGCAATTAGTCAGGAAAGGACTGCAGCCCTCAGGGTCCCCGGCATAGCGTTCTGGCACCCCCACCCTGGGTTCGGATATTGTGCTCGAAGATGGCCCTGGGATAGGAGCAGGAGGGGCTGGAACTGAGGCAGCAGCGGCGTGTTGAGTCATGGAGGTGGCCATCTGTTGTACCTGGGTGGCTAGCGAGGTTAGCGCTCGTTCCAGAGCTGAAGCTGACTGACGAGCCTCCGCCGCGTTGGAGGCGAGCAGAGCCTCATGCTGCTGGAGCATTCCCTCCACCCGGGCTAGGCAAGACTGAGGAGAGGTGGGATCTGCTGGGTCCATTTCTGGCCAGATTGTACTGAAACGGGCGTGTTTTGGACCCAAATGCAATACAACGGAGAGCAGGAACAGTTGGTAATGAGCTTTATTAATGCCACAGAAAAGACAAGGTACGGAGCAGAGTAAATCGCTTACTACTGTCGCTGATGACAAGGAGGGAGCTCCGCAGCCTGAGAAACAGCTGATCGTGCAGCGGTGCCAGTGAGCAGCGGAGTTACGTACCTCAGCCGCTGATGACGAGGAGGGAGCTCCGCAGCCTGGAGAAACAGCTGATCGAGCCGCGGTGCCGGCAAGGAGAGAGCAGAGGAGTAGTCGGAGGCAGGCGGGTGGATCGAAGCCAGAAGAGCTGTCCACGGAAGCAGAAGTACCGATGGGGAGCAGGCAAGAGGATAGCTGAAGCCAGGCGCGGCTGGCAGGTAGAGTGGTAAAAACACTGCAGCTGAGTGATCGGAGGTGGATGAGAGACAGAGACTGTGACAATTCATCCATCTCCTTGGCATTTTTAAAGATTTTTATGAGTATCTTAAATATGTCTTTTTAAATGTAAGGTCACCTCACTTTGATAGCCTAAAAGGTGCGTTATTGATGAATGAAACTTTTTTCTTTGCATTTGTGAATCGAGGTAAACAAAAAAGATGCTTTTGAATAGGTTGTACAGATAAAATATTTAGCCTAAATTAACTGGTAAATTTTAGTAATCCAGTCACTGTGTTGGATACTTACAGATAAATAATACACTCAAAGTTACACACTTTCCATGAAAATTGAATGTTTACATTATTGTTATTTCAGTGGAGCTAAGAAAAAATTACTCTTGTTTAAGGTAAGACAGAAAGTAAAGGTAGGGAATGAGGTTCATAAGATGAATGCATGGAGGAGAAAACTTAAGAATATGTGAGTAAGATGAAATATGTTTTCAAAGTCAGTAATAATGAAAGTAGTGTAAAATAACTGTGTTCTCTCTACTGACCTACTAAAATCATGATTTAGATTTTTTCCATAATAGGGCCCCCCTAACATTACTTAATTTACAATGGTACTAGGGTCTTAATGGTTGATGAAGTGTCAGCTAGTGATACATGGATGAAGACGCATGAAGCTTTTGTATTTTCTTTCTATTTTTTTGTTCTGGACATTTAATGCAGCTGTCACAGTGATATCTGGTGGCTTATATGGAATGGGCTATAGAACCACAACTACTCTCTCTATAATAGTTTTGTGCATGGGTGTAGTAGTTATAGTAGAAGAACAAGAACAAGAAGAAACATACTTTTTATTATCACACACAGAGTTTAGTTGCACACTACACACCATGCTTCTGTGAAATTATTATTCTCCGCGTTGAACCGATCCTTGGTCCATCCTTCCTCCGCATTGGTCAGGTGGTGATCTTCTTGCATGTTTTTAGTGGGGGTTATTTAAGGAGGATACCCCGGGTGAACACGGGGAGAACATGCAAACTCCACACAGAAAGGCCCCCTTTTTCCTCGAGCAGGCACTGGGCGCCATCAGCGCCCACAGCGGGATTTGAACCAGGACCTTCTAGCTGTGAGGCGACAGTGTTACCACTGTTTCACTGTGCCAACCTAGTAAATAACAATCAGAATTCTTTGATGTTTATGACACACATGAGACTAAAAGTTCTGCATTACATGCAAATGATATGGTGCATATGTTGCAGTTAAAAATATTTGCAGTAAATCCACTGTTTATATAGCCTTGATACAAAATTTATGTTGCATATAATAACACTATGCTAATAACACTTTAGTGCCATAATGTAATGTAACTCACCTCCTGTTTGCACAAGGCGAAATGAATTCACAAATAACCTCAGTGTCTTGCTTCAAACTGTAACCCATCTATCTTTCAGCTGCTAATATTGCAGAGGACTTATCACTTACTTGGGAGGACATCAAAGATTTCTTTGCTGGTCCTGAAAATTTCTTGAGGTGTCGAGCAATATGGCTTATTGTGAATAAAGATGAAAAGGGCAGTTCTTTGTCTTAAACATTGACAAAACGAGTGCACTCTACACTATTAACAAACTGTAAAGTAATTAAATTTCTGGTCCACTTAACAACAATTGTTATTTTTAGCCAAAGAAATGGGCTGAAATATTTGACTGATTAACAGTACTGAAAGGTTCATATGTAAGAGCTTAGAACACGATTCTATTGAATTGACAGGATTTTTAAAAATAATTTTACACTTTATTGTTATTGCACAGTCGTGTGCTTATTTCTGTTGTAAATGATTTTAAGCCTATTTAACAGCGTAAAGTTAAGTGCTTATGCAAAAGTTTCAAATTCTCTCAATGATAATGCATGTTAATTTGAATAACATGCAAATGCACAAACTATGACAGAAAGTTATCCTTTGAAATGTCTAAAGTGCAAATGTATTTCAGGGAGAGAGTGCTACTGGAAGCTGGAAGCACTGGCCTTTCAATGGAGGAGCCCTACACTTTGAAGATTATGACTTTGTCCAACCCAGAATACATAGTTTCACAGACAGTGAGCTTGAGCAGGCACGACGTTTCTACTTTGAGCAGAAACGGCTGGGAACCGAGCATGTGGTGGCCTTGTCAAAGGAGCTCTTCTGCCGACTCATAAGAAACACTATGACCAATATGATTTCATTTGCAAGAGCCACAGATGACCCCAGATATCCCAGCAAACATTAAGTCGATGCCATAGCAAAGCAATTAGTGGAATACTACCCAATGATAAAAGACAGGTCATCAAACTGTGAGTCGGTAAGTAGTTTTTGGTCATTATTGTCCAAAAACCAAACACGGCCAAGGTTCCTCCTTAAACGAAACCACGACAGGATAGGGCAATCGATGCAGATTTTACAACAAGTGACTATGATGGTGATTCCAGTACATCAACCATTCTGGAATGGTCACCTCCAGCCACCAGCCCAGTACAGTGTTGGTCACCTCCAACCAGCAGCCCAGTGCAGCGCCAGTCACCCACAGCCAGCAGCCCAGTGCATCGCCAGGATAGCAATGATGAAGCATCCCTAGTGCTTCATCATCACCACTCCGATACTGGTATCGGTATTGATCCGGATATCAAAGAAAATTCTAAATCGGGTATCGGTGACAATGGGCCCGATACATAGGGGCCGATCTATTCAGTCTAATGCTATGCTACAGGTGCTGTGAGTGGTGTCATGCACAAGCAACACGCAGTGCTGAAGCGCACGTAATGTGGACCGCATTGTTTACAAAATAGAGCAAGCGAAAGGATCGGCTATCTGGAACTTTTTCAAACTATCTCAGCCTACAAACTCGACGACTAATTGTAATACCTGCACAGTAAATGTTTCGAGGGGCGGTGGTAAAATGTCAAGTTATAACACAACAAACTTAATCAGGCACCTTCAAAGATTTCACATCAGGGAGCACACTGAGTTCATTGAACTGAATAAACAAAAAGGAGGCGGTATGACACAACTAACTTTTAAGTTTAACTGTACACTGGCTGGATGAGAGTTATGTGCCACACAGTGCAATGCTCAATGCTACAAACTTCCATGGGTCACACACCAGCGACGCAACGCGATGGACTTCTATCACAGTGCGCTGTGAGTGATGCCATTGTAAGTGGGAGACAGATCCAGTTACACTTGTTATATATATTTTTTACATGTTGTTTGACCAAGCTAGAGAAGCTATTGGTTTAAGATTGTTGTACTGGTGCACAGTTATTAAATAAATAACTCAGTACATTTACATCTGATTGTTGGGGGGGGGGTTTAAATAAAAAGGAAAGAAATGTTTTAGTCATGTCTGATGCACAAAAGAATGATCCCAGTCTTTTCAACACAATGAGACGTACCATTTGTTCGGTAATTCAGCGCTGTTTTTCTGTATCGGATCGGTATTGGCCGATAACTAGACCTCAGATATTGGTATCGGAGGTGAAAAAATCAGATCGGTGCATCCCTATGAAGCATGTATGCATTGTATTTAATAAATTCTGTATGCATTTATGGGTGTTTGATAAACGAGAAATGTTAGTATTCCATTGTGCAATGTTGCAGTAAATTGTAGGCATGAATGGATGTTGGTCTGTTAATTTGTTCATTTAGAAAATAATGTTTCTGACACCCTCCTCCCTTTATTTCTCCAGCTGGTTCAGTTGGCCACCTGGACAGCCTGAAGATGCAGGCAAGACACTACAAGACTCTCCAAGAAATGTACAAGTCGAAGAAGCCAAACAAAGCTGCAGTAACTCATTTGCTGAACCTTGAGTTTGGGGCTAGAAGGCGCTTCATTACCTCCGACGTTTTAAAGAAGCAAGACAGAGTGACGAAGACTCTAGGGGCTTATCCATGTTTCAGAGAGGTGCATCACATGAGAAAATGCTCCTTGTAATGATTTGTCACATTTTCCACTCTTCTCAGTACAAATTTCAGGGCAAAATGTAATTCATATTTCACAAATCATAATGTAGAGGCCACACTCTAGAGTTTTTATTTAAGGGACAAGTATTTGACCAGAACCAGCAATGGAGATTATTTTGTTTTCGTAAATTTCCAGTCATTATTTGACTTTATTTTTCAGGTCCTGGATGAGCTGCAGAGAATTATTCAACCAAGCAATCATTCATACATCTCTGCGATGACTATCAAACAAAAACTTAATTTAGTCATGTAATGGTGACTTGAGGATTGATCTTCACTCGATTTCAGAAAAAACAAAATCCTTTTTAAAGTTGTTCTCTTTGGGTGATGTTCCCATTTATTGCAAATAAAGAAAAAAGGGTTGTATACAAAACAGAACTTTACCATGAAGTTGATGTTGAACTTAAAGAGCACTGGTTTTCCTCTGGCTGTCGGTAAGAACTGTTGTGCTCCCCACCACCATTGAACTCAAACTACCAAACTACGACAAGAGACAAGAGACTACCAAATCTTGTACAGCTGCTGCTGAGCAGCTGGTGGGTGGTTACTCATTGAACAGAGACACAAGAAACTACAATGCACCCTTGTGGTCAAAATAAAGAACTTGCACAACATAAATGAAGAATGGCTCCTACAATCTCTCATACATCTCTGAGATGCCAGACAGATGGGAAAGCTTCTATGCAAAGGTCCAGTTCTATGGTGTGATGAAGAAAGCTATGTAGCCTCCAAAAAACTTGAATGGAGGTGACACCACAATTTATTGATTTATTAAGTTTATTATTCAAGTTTTGTTAAGATCTTAAGATGAGTGGTTGTTTATGCTATTTCTTTGTTCTGTGCCTTTTATCTCAAACCAGTGGAGCATGCTACAGCTGTTTTCAGAGCCCTGCCACTTCTCTTTCCATCCAGCGCCATGCTACTTAGAAAGCTGGGAACAAACAGTGAGGCCCTTTTCCATGTCCTAAAGGTAAGACTTAGTGCATTTTTCCTTGTATTTTGTAGTTATGCATGCTTGCATAAATATTCTGTTGGGTTATTTTGTGTAATAAGCAATAATTTTCACATTGCCAAAAGGTTGAGTTTTGTCTGTTAGAATAGTTGTAGGAGTAGCCATATTTCAACTTGCTCCTTAGCAAGGAATATGTGACCCACCACAAGAAAACCAGCAACAAGCCCAGCGCAAGTTGTGTAAACAAAGAAAAATCTTTTTTTTTTAAATTAGTGATTTTTGTTTTTTTGCAGAATATGTAAGTTGAAATCATGAAGAGGCCACTCCATGTTTCAAATAACAGTATTGGGGGCCTTAAGACCATCAACTTTGTATTTGAAATTGGGTTGTTTTAGAGGAAATTCTCAGTCCTAGTTACGGGAGTGGCGATTCACAAGTAAATTAGCATATTGGTTCTTTGGCTATTCACATGCTTCTGTTCTTTTTTCAGCCAATGAGCTGCACCTTAAAAGGGAACCACTTATGGAGTTTCTGGTTATGCTGACGCCGATCTCACTTCTGATTCTGAAACCGAACTAGAAGATGAAACTGAAGAAATTGACAAGAGAGCAACTGCATTACACTGGAGAGCTTAGCTGAAGATGAAGACAATGAAGAATACAACGAAGAGTAGTAGTGATGGTGGCGCGTGCAGACGCAGCAGCTCCTCTCTGTCCCGATAATGTGGTGTCTACATGTTTGTCTTTGTCGATGTGTTGGAGTGATTTTGTTTTCGTCGCGCTTGTTTGTCCCAATGCACAAATACAGCTGTGGGACTCTTTTTGACTTCGGCAACACAGCAATCTGCAAATTAAACCCGGCGCATGCTAAGGAGTTACTTGACCTCGGCCTACTCCAGCGGCCCATTTCAACACCGACCCACACTACTGCAGCGCACCCGCAGAGAAAGTAATGCAGGCGGTGCGAGAGGAGGCGGAAGCGGGGAAAGCGCGGGGGTATCCAGGTGAGGCTAGCGGCGAATCCACACAAGCTATACCATCTATTGTACTCACCAATGTACACTCCTTGGACAACAAACTGGATGATATACACCTTCTGAGATCGATCCAGCAGACCGTGAGAGAGTGCTGTGTTTTCGTTTTTACGGAAACATGGCTCAAAAACAGCATACCAGACTACGCCAGCCAGCTGGACTGGCTAACATGCTACTGAGCAGACAGATCCCTCATTGAGGGAGGTTAGACCCGCGGCGGCGGGGTCTGTGTTTATGTCAGGGATGCTTGTTGTCAAGAAGGTGTGGTGATTTGTAGACACTGTTCACCCTTCGTGGAGTTTATGATCATCAAGTGCTGGCCTCTGTTAATGTCCTGTACATATAGCAGCATTGACAATAAAGTTGACTTGACTTGACTCATTCAGCTCATTCAGCAACAGACTGATCCATCCCACTGCGCTACACAGTGACAGAATTTATTTTATTTAATATTAGAAATAAGTATCTACATTTGCTCCTTTTAACTCTTAAGTATATTACCTTTCTTGTTTTTCATTTTTATTCAGGGGCTTTTTGTAACAAAAGAATTTCCATTTCCCTTTGATAACCATTGTTAAAACTACTACAATAGTTTGAACAATGGTTAGGGGATTGAACTTTTGTAAATGAGATGCAATGAGCAGCACTGTGTTACGTGGCTCCCCTGGTAGGTGAGAATCTTTCAGGCTGGATTTCTCACTAAACTAGTCTGAGGAGTGCCTACATTCAAATGGCCACATCTTCTTCAAATATTTTCAGATTTCCATGTGTTAGACATCGTTGGAAAGCTTAGAAACTGCACTTTCAGAATCTGTAAATAACAAACTGCCCTCCGGGAGACCTGTTGCTGGTTTTCTCACGGCTGGTCACATATGTGCAAAATCTTTTGTCTCGAATATCAGGTGTAAGTGCTAGGTTATTTATGTGCCTCCATTATAGCACCAGTCATCCAGAGGCTTTATATTTTGGAGTTTGTCATAGGTCTCAATTTGCAATTACAATTTGTCATTTGGCAGATGCTTTTATCCAAAGCGACGTACATATGAGATTTCATACATTTGTTAAGATCCTGGCTTCCTGTCTCTCCCTGTGTGTCTCCTCTCCCTTTTCCCTGTGTGTGTGTGTGTGTGTGTCTGTCTGTCTACCCCTGGATCCGTGGCTGGGCAGCCCCTCACCTGCTGCCAGCTCCTCCCACGGCGACTCACCTGCACTCACTCTCCCTGATCAGGGAGAGTATTTAAGGCATGGACCTGCTCCTCTCCTTTGCCGGATTATTCCTCATTCCTATGTCGAGTTCTGGTTGTTTGGTCCGTAAGTACGAGTCTCTTTGTCTTCCTCTCTTGTTATCAAAAGTCATTATTTTGTCCTTCGTTTTTTCCAGCCTCTTACATGCTGTGTTTTTCTTTTCAGTGCCTGTCTGCCGCTTCCACGCGTGCCTCGTGCCATACCCGCTTCATCGGTGCTCCCCTTAGTTCATCCACTCCGTTTGAGTGCGTCTTTTGTTTTCTTTGTCCTCCACTCCATTTGAGTGCGCTTTTTGTTTGTTTATCATTCCACTCGTTGAGCCTGTTTTCTGTTCTTCGTTTTGTTAATAAAATTATACCTGGTTTCACACAATCCCTGCCTCTGGTTTCTGCATCTCTGGGTCCTAATACTCGGCGGCTGCATAGCCTTAACAACATTACAAGCAGTATGTAATGCACAAGGGCCCCAATGCAACTTTCTGGTCCAACTGGACATAGCTCTTACGAGGCAGTGCTACAAAGTAATGCAAAAAGTGCATAGAGTCGAGGTGTTCAGTATAGAGCTTGGTCTTGGTCTTTGGTCTATAACTCATTCCACCACTGGGGAACCACAAAAGAAAAGACTCTAGCTAGAGAATTGGGGCCTTTTGGAGGTGGCAGCACCAGGCACCATTCCTGGACAGAGCATACTGGGTGGAGGGAGCATAAACCTGAATGAGGGAGTTCAGGTAGGTCGGAGCAGTTTTGGTGGCAGTTTTGTAGGCAAGCATCAAGGACTTGATGCGGGCAACAACTGGGAGCCAGTGAAGGGATATAAACAGCGGTGAAGGTGTTAGGCAGAGTGCCACTCAGTTATAGGACCCAGTGATGCAGACCCGGAGACAGGCTTTATGAAAGTAACACAATTTATTAACAAAACCAAACAAAAGACGCACTCGGACGAGTGGATGAAAAAACAACAAAAAGTGCACTCAAAAGGAGTGGAGGAAACGAAAAGAGCTCCGACGAGGCGGGTATAAACACAACTGGCACGTGTGGAAGCGGCTGGCAGGCACTGAAACAAACAAAAGGAAAAGCACACTATAAGTGGCTGGAACAAACAATGGAACATCAACTGTTTCTCAGATGGAGAGGAAGACAAAGAACTAGTACTCCCGACCTGTAGACCAAACAGCGACATGGAAGGGCGAAGGAATAATCCGGCAAAGATGTGAGGTCTGCATGCTTCTTAAATACTCTTCAGACAATCAGGAAGTGTGCTCCAGGTGAGCACCTGGAGGCGGAGCCGGCAACAGGTAAGGGGATGCCCAGCCGTGGGAACAGGGGTAAACAGACAGACACACACACACAGAGGGAAAAAGGGGAGGACACACAAAAGGAGAGACAGAAAGGCAGGATCCTAACAGTACCCCCCCCATGGTCGCCTCTTGGCGGCCTAGCAGGACGATCGGGGTGTCTTCGGTGGAATTAATCGATGAGGGTGTGGTCCAGAATGAAGGACCGGGGCACCCAGGAACACTCCTTGGGACCGTACCCCTCCCAGTCCACCAAATACTGGAAGCCCCTGCCGCGTCTTCTAACATCGACCAGTCGTCGAACTGTGAAAACAGGACCCCCATCGATGATTTGGGGGGGGGGAGGGGGGAGGAGGGAGGACACAAGGGACTGGAGGAGACCGGGTTTCACGATCTTAAGGATGGGAAAAGGGCCGATGTACCTAGGGGACATCTTTTGAGAGTCAGTTTTATGAGGAATGTTCTTGGAAGATAGCCACACCGACTGACCTGGTTGATAGGCTGACGCCGGGGTCCTGTGGCGATCTGCCGAGCATTGTTTGACTCCCTGGTTTTTCTCCAGTGCTCTGATGGCTGCTTGCCAAACCTCTTTGACCCTCTTGATGTGGTCGGACACCGAGGGAACAGCAATCTCTGTCTCTTGAGGTTGGAACAGAGGGGGTTGGTACCCCAGCGATGCCTTGAAGGGGGAGAGACCACTAGCCGATGAGGTGAGGGAGTTGTGGGCGTACTCAACCCAGGGGAGGAGAGAGCTCCAGTCTGCCGGGTTGTCAGCACAGATGCATCTCAGGGCTGTCTCCAGGTCTTGGTTGGCTCTTTCAGTCTGGCGGTTGGATTGAGGGTGGTAGCCAGAGGTGAGGCTGACCGTAGCCCCCAGAGCCTTGGCGAATGCCCTCCAGACCTGGGAGGAAAACCGAGGTCCACGATCAGACACAATGTCTGCCGGGATACCATGCAGCCGGAACACGTGGTAGACCAATAGTTCTGCGGTTTCTAAAGCTGAAGGGAGCTTGGAGAGAGCAATAAAGTGTGCCGCTTTAGAAAAACGGTCGACCACAGTGAGAATAGTGGAGTTACCTAGGGAGGGAGGCAGTCCGGTGACGAAGTCCACAGCAATATGGGACCAGGGTCTGCCAGGGATGGGGAGAGGAAGAAGGAGACCAGCCGGCGCTTTATGAGAAGCCTTGCCACGGGCACAGATTGAACAGGCAGCCACAAACTCTCGTGCATCGGCCTCCAATGTGGGCCACCAAAAGTGGCGACGAAGTAGGGAGATGGTGCGGTTAGCTCCAGGATGGCAGGAAAGACGGTTAGCATGAGTCCACTGCAGCACCTGCGAACGTACAGTGTGAGGGACAAACATCTTATTACGGGGGCCATTACCTGGGTCCGGGTGTTGCCGCTGGGCCTCCACTGGACGAGAGTTAAGACGTTTGGCTGCCTTGATGTAGGCCAAGTTTTTGTGATCTGTCAAAACCATGAACGGATGTTCAGCTCCTTCCAGCCAGTGTCTCCACTCTTCCAAGGCCAGCTTGACTGCCAGTAGTTCACGGTTGCCCACGTCGTAATTTTGCTCTGAAGGGGAGAGACGGCAAGAGAAAAAGGCGCAAGGGCGGTTGTCAGACTGCGAGTATTGGGAAAGAATGGCCCCTACCCCGGTATCGGAAGCATCAACCTCCACAATGAAGGGTCTGGAAGAGTCAGGTTGAATTAATACCGGAGTGGAGGTGAACAGAGTTTTCAGTTTCAGGAAAGCTTTGTCTGCCTCTGCTGACCAGTTAACTTCACTTTAGAGGAAGTCAACTTGGTCAGAGGAACGGCAATTTTGCTGTAGTCCCGAACAAACCTGCGGTAGAATTTGGCGAAGCCTAGAAAACACTGCAACTCCTTCCGGGTCTCCGGGACCAGCCATTCAGCAACCGCCCTGATCTTTTCAGGGTCGGCCTTCAGGTTGTCCTCCTGGATAATAAACCCAAGGAAGGACACGGTGTTCGTGTGAAATTCACACTTCTCGGTTTTGACAAACAGGCGGTTTTCCAAAAGCCGAGATAACACCTGCTGAACATGGCCTTGATGTTCCTCCAGCGACTGTGAGAAGATCAGTATATCATCCAGATAGACGAAAACACACCGGTCAAGGAAGTCCCTGAGCACATAATTGATGTGCGCCTGAAACACAGCGGGAGCATTGGTTAGTCCAAATGGCATGACAAGGTATTCGAAGTGCCCAAGCAGGGTATTGAAAGCGGTTTTCCACTCGTCCCCCTCCCTGATGCGCACCAGGTGGTAAGCATTGCGCAGGTCCAGCTTCGAGAAAACCTTAGCCTGTTGCAAGGAGTCAAAGGCCGAGTTAATGAGTGGCAGTGGATATTTGTTGCGAACAGTAATTTCATTCAAACCCCTGTAGTCAATGCAAGGCCTGAGAGACTTATCTTTCTTCTCAACAAAGAAGCCTGCACCGAGTGGGGAGGTGGAGGGTCTAATAATACCTGCTGCCAGTGACTCCTTGATGTAGCTCTCCATGGCCTCCAGCTCGGGACGGGAAAACGTTGTAGAGGCGGCTGGAGGGGCGCAATGGCTGAACGCAGACAGTTAGCATGGCAAGGTGAGCTCCAACCTAATATTTTACCCTGGCACCAGTTAATGTGAGGGTTATGAGTTTGTAGCCAGGGATGTCCCAAGACTAAGGGTGAGTGTGGAGTGTAGACAACCAGGAGCGAAATCTCCTCATGATGGTTGCCGGAAACAATCATCTTAATGGGCGCAGTGCGGTGAGTTACCTTGCCGTCGAGGGCGTAGGCCTTGATGGGCTCCTCCAGCTCCTCAAGATGGCAGCCCAGGTCCGCGGCGAGATGTTCGTCCAGGAGGTTTTCTTCGGCACCAGAGTCTATGAGAGCCAGGACGGGGAGCAGCTCTTCCCCAACACCCAGAGATGCCTGGACTAGAAACTTGCGAGGTTTAGGGGGTTCAGAGTTCTGGGAGATTGGGCTCGTCAGTACCCCCATTGCTACTGACGAGCCAGATCTTTTGGTCGAACAGGACAGGCAGACAGGGCATGACCAATTTGTCCACAATACACACTCACCCGCTCTCATTCTACGGCGGCGTTCTGAGGAGGACAGCTGAGCTCTACCAAGCTGCATGGGCTCCTCCTTCTCCGTTGCCAGCGGTGGAGAGACGACGGGAAGTGCAGTTCCTGGTTCATGGTGGAGGGAAGCCGTTCTTTGCCAGCGCGGTGAAGGCGTAGCTGAGGATCTGGAAGATCGCTGCCGATCGCTGCAGCAGCTCGGGCGCCCTGTGTAAGCTGTAGCAGTTGGCTAGAGGCATTACCAGCGTGGTCGGGATGGTCAAAAACTAGCCTAAGCCTCCTCTCAAATTCTGAGAAAGTTAGCGAGCTAATGTCCACGGAAGTATTCAGTGCCTCCGCCCAAACCAGTGCCATGCCGCGTAACAATCCGAAAGCGTAGTGTACCTTTGGAATGGTAGGAAAGGAAAGCTCGGGGACGCTGGCGAAATACTACATGACATTGGAGAAGGAAACCTCGACACTTGTCTCGGGAACCGTCAAACGGATCAGGATTGGTAACTACTGAATCGGTGAGCACTGGTTCAGAGGAACTAGCCTGGGGCTGCGACGGGTGCGAGACAAAGCTGGTAAGTTGCGACATGTGGCGAGATAGGTCTGCTACCTGCGCCGCCATGTGCTGTGTAGACTCGCATAAGGCCTGTAGCAGCTGCTCATGCTGGCCCAGTAAGGTGCCCTGCATAGTGACTGCTTTTCGAACGGGGTCTGCTAGGTCCATACTGGCCGGATTATTCTGTTAGGCCACTCACATATAGGACCCAGTGATGCAGACCCGGAGACAGGCTTTATGAAAGTAACACAATTTATTAACAAAACCAAACAAAAGACACACTTGGACGAGTGGATGAAAAAACAACAAAAAGCGCACTCAAAAGGAGTGGAGGAAACGAAAAGAGCTCCGACGAGGTGGGTATAAACACAACTGGCACATGTGGAAGCGGCTGGCAGGCACTGAAACAAACAAAAGGAAAAGCACACTATAAGTGGCTGGAACAAACAATGGAACATTAACTGTTTCTCAGATGGAGAGGAAGACAAAGAACTAGTACTCCTGACCTGTAGACCAAACACCGACATGGAAGGGCGAAGGAATAATCCGGCAAAGATGTGAGGTCTGCATGCTTCTTAAATACTCTTCAGACAATCAGGAAGTGTGCTCCAGGTGAGCACCTGGAGGCGGAGCCGGCAACAGGTAAGGGGATGCCCAGCCGTGGGAACAGGGGTAAACAGACACACACACACACAGAGGGAAAAGGGGGAGGAGACACAAAAGGAGAGACTGAAAGGCAGGATCCTAACAGAAGGAACTGTAGGGGTGATGTGGTTCAGGGAGAGTGACTGTGGGGGAGCAAACAGAGTCTCGGTCAGAAGACGTCAATGACAAGGAGTGGAGTGATGAAATTAGGAAAGGGAGATGGCAGGTTTCGATGCAACACCAGTGGCTTTTATTTATCTTTGATTTGATCTTTGATGGGTTTGATTTGGAAATGTCCTTGTCATGGCTTGTTTGCATGTGCTGCTTCAGGAAAGAGATAAACAAAGAGACAATATAATTAAATTAAACAACGGAGTGGTCAATCAAATAAGAAGAAAAAAAACAAATAAGTCTATGTGTAAATATACAATTCACAACTAAACAGTCAAACGGTCAACCAACAAACAATCTTCTTACATGGCTTCTGGCACATGTCTGGGAACAAAGAAATCAGAGCAGCAGAGCACATATCAGCAAAGCCACCTCAAAAGGCCTACAAATAACAGTCAAAATGATGAATTGACCACTCACGTTAACGCTGAAGACACACATCAGGATATGTGGATGTACTGGAGGGCTGGCAGGGAGTGCAAAAGGATGAATGGCAGGGTGAGACAAACAATTTATAGTCTCTGCCCCCTTACCCAGCAGGTAAGGTGAGCGTGGTCAGGTGGCAGGTATCCTTTGGGTTCACCATATTTGGAAAACAAAGGAACTGAGAAAGCACATGATCTAGGGAGTCTTTTCAAGCGGAGTGACATGTGCTCGTTTGGGCTGGTTAAATACCAGGCAAGCTGCCGCATTCTGTATCATCTGCAAAGGTTTTAACAAGCATGCTGGGAGCCCTGCCAGTAAGGAATTATAATAGTCGAGGTGTGATAGTACCAGTGCTTGTACTAGGATTTGTGTTGCGTGCTCAGACAGGTATGGTCTGATCTTCCTGATGTTGTACAGGGCAAATCGGCGTGACCGAGTGACAGAGGTCACATGCTCTTTAAAAGTGAGCTGGTCATCAATTATGACATCCAAGTTTCTGGCAGATTTTGTGGGAGTGAGCAGAGCTGAGTCAAGCTGGATACTGATCTGTTGTTGTATAGAGGGACCGGCTGGGATGACAGGTTATGCTGAAGATGTTGCTCCTTCTTCAATGCCGAGATATCAGCGAGGCATGCCGATATCTGTGCTGAGACAGTGGGGTCATCTGGCGGGAATGAAAGGAGGAGCTGGGTATCATCAGCATATGAATGGTATGAGAGCCATGTGAGTGGATGACTGCACCAAGTGCGGTGGTGTATATTAAGAACAGAAGGGGTCCAAGCACTGATCCTAGAGGTACCCCTGTGGACAAACAGTGGGATTTAGACAGTTCTCCCTGCAAAGAATGTCCCTGAGAAGTAGGACTCAAACCAGTGGGAGAGCAGATCCTGAGAAGCCGAGCTCAGCGAGTGTGGAGAGGAGGATTTGGCGGTTAACCATGTCAAAGGCAGCTGATAGGTCGAGCAATAGTAGAACAGAGGATTGACCAGTAGCCCTAGCTGATCGTAGTGTTACCACTACAGATAAAAGCGCAGTCTCCATAGAGTGTCTGCGTTTGAAACCAGATTGGCTGGGATCATCCAGGTTGTTATCAGAAAGGAATTCAGAGACCTGATTAAAGATTGTGTGCTCAAGTGTCTTGGAAAGGAAAGAGAGGAGTGAAACCTGCCTGTAATTTTCAACCTGAGCTGGGTCGAGTGGGGTTACTTGGACTTGTTTAAAAGCAGTGGGGAACACACCTGTTGTAAGTAAGGAGTTAATCATGTGGGTGACAGCAGGGATGAGTGTGGGTGAGATGGCCTGCAGGAGGTCAGAGGGTATGGGGTCCAGTGGACAGGTAGTGGGCCGAGAGCCGAGCAGAAGGTTGGGGACTTGCTCCTCTGTGACATAAGAAAATAAGGAGAGTGAGGCTCTGTTAGCTAGTGGTATCCTACTGAGTTGGTCAGGCTCAGACAACTGGTTGCTGATGGTCGAAACCTTATCAGGCACCGCCCGTTGCTCTCTGATGACACCAGTCAGCGTGTGTGTTAAATACAGGAAGTGCCACCTGTGCCCCCTCACAGCCTGTTGCCACGGCTGAACCCACCCCTTCAGCATTTCACTGGCTAGCAACAGATAGAGGGCGTGGCCTGCGTCAACCGACCCTACAATCGAAACTCAGAGAGAGCGACACAATGACACAACAACAACAATAACAAAGTCTGCTAACAGCCTAGCTCCTAGTGTGAGCCAGAAATAATGACAGAAAACACTTACTGGTCAATTGCCAACTGCTATCATCCACAACCCAGCTTGCTGTCTCATTCTTGTGAATGCAATACCTCAAGAACGTCATGATGGAATTTCTTGAAATTTGGCACCAAAGTTTGCTCGGGCTTGATGATCTACTGATTAAATTTGGGGGCCGAAGGTCAAGGTCACTATGACTTCAAGTTTGTCCCTTTCTTGTGAACATGATATCAAGCATTGAACTGATTATATTTTGGAGGTCAGATGTTAAAGTCAGCGTGACCTGAACATTGTCCCCATCTTGTAAACATGCTATCTCAGGAACTCTATGAGGGAATTTCTTTAAATTTGGTGCAAGGTTTAACTGATTAGATTTTGACATTTGGTCTGATACTGACTTGGTGTCACTAATCCTGGGTGTCAACCTTGACATTATCATTGTATCTTCTGTGCTGCTGGGTTGAAGATGTTCGTAAAACAACATTTTAGAATCTGTAGCTTCTTTGCAGCAATGTCCACATTTGGCGCATTGTCACCTTGGCTGATTGATGAGGCATACAGCACAATTCTTTAACTTTAGTTGACCTGGTTGAGAAATTCTGATTAATTCTGATTGATTGATTATTCAGAGTCTGTTCAAGTAACATTGTGTTACTGGTGTTTTTCTAATCTTTGACTTTTGTCAACTAGACTTTGGAAGACCCTAATGCTTTCCTGCGCCAATGAACCCTGTCTTGCTTGTGTCTGAGGAGAACTGGATGATCACCATGGAAAACACACCAGTGACCACCTTCGACAGAGAGAGGTTTGATGAGGGACTGATCTTGTTAGGGCTATACAGCCGCCGAGTATTAGGACGCAGAGATGCAGAACCAGAGGCAGGGATTGTGTAAAACCAAGTAATAAATTTATTAACAAAACGAAGAACAGAAAACACGCTCAACGAGCGGAATGATAAACAAACAAAAGGCGCACTCAAACGGAGTGGAGGACGAAGAAAACAAAAGACGTGCTCAAACGGAGTGGACGAACTAAGGGAGCACCGACGAAGTGGGTATGGCACGAGGCACGCGTGGAAGCGGCAGACAGGCACTGAAAAAGAAAAACACAGCATGTAAAAGGCTGGAAAAAACGAAGGACAAAATAATGACTTTTGATAACCAGAGAGGAAAACAAAGAGACTCGTACTTACGGACCAACAACCAGAACTCGACATGGGGATGAGGAATAATCCAGCAAAGGAGAGGAGCAGGTCCATGCCTTGAATACTCTCCCTGATCAGGGAGAGTGACTGCAGGTGAGTAGCAGTGGGAGGAGCTGGCAGCAGGTGAGGGGCTGCCCAGCCATGGATCCAGGGGTAGACAGACAGACACACACACAGGGAAAAGGGAGAGGAGACACACAGGGAGAGACAGGAAGCTGGGATCGTAACAGATCTACCTCATGGCATTTTATTATGCCCTGCACCTCACTTACCCAAAGTGTATTTCAACACTGTTATCAGTGTCGCAAACCAAAATTCTCCAAGACTGCATCCATGACCAAAATTTAACAACCTCCTACAAAAAAGCCATTGGCAAGTGATCTTTAATTGAATGAGTTATTCTATCTCTGTCATGCTATCCTTCTCTGCAACACTGTCTCTCTGTTACTATCTTGACCTGGGAGTTTTGTGTAAAAAAGTTGTTAAAACATGTTAGTCACACATTATGTTTGTTCATTTCTAATTTGTTTCTCAGGGATACCTGCGGCTAGAATGTTTTGCTTCTTCGTGGTGGTGTTATGCTGCTGTAGGTTAACCATCTTTTTCTGACCTTGGTGTTAAAGAAGCCCCAACTTCTTCTCAATCTGTTGATGATTGATCTGATACTTAAGTTTATCTGACCATAGGGAAAGTTGCCTTGTCCTGTCTTTGATGGACTGTGAGTTACTTTTCTACCACTTTGTTGCTGAGTTTTTCAATGTTTTGATAAAAAAAAACCAAGCAAGATCCAAGAATGCTTCTGGTGCCTTGATTTAAGATAAGATTGATTTACCAAATTTGCCAGAGTATAAGTCGCACTTTTTTTCATAGTTTGGATGGTCCTACAACTTATAGTCAGGTGTGACTTATATATCAAAATATATATAATTTAACATGTTTTTAAATGTTAAGTCATACTTACTGACATGAACCAATGAGTAAACATTACCATCTGATGCTCCCTTTAGGTAATGTAATTATTATGTATTATTATGATCCTTTCGGGCTGCACGGTGGCGCAGCAGGTAGTGCGCGTGCCTCACAGCAAGAAGGTCGCAGGTTCGATTCCCGGGTCGGGCCTTTCTGTGTGAAGTTTGCATGTTCTTCCCGTGCATGTGTGGGTTCTCTCCGGGTACTCTGACTTCCTCCCACAGACCAAAAACATGCTCATTGCCCCTAGGTGTGAGTGTGAGTGTGAATGGTTGCGTGTATGTGCCCTGTGATCAGCTGGCGACTGGTCCAGGGTGTACCCCGCCTTTCGCCCGTTGACAGCCGAGATAGGCTCCGGCCCCCCCGCGACCCCAAAAGAGATAAGCGGCATAGAAGATGGATGGATGGAAAGCCAATAAATTCACCACAACCAAGCTTGATCGTCTCACGCCGTTCATTAAACCTTCAGCAAGGAATTTGGGTGTCGTCTTTGATTCTGACCTATGCTTCAACAAACAAATCTCATCTGTAGTAGAAGTAAGAACAGCTTCTATCAGCTCAGAATCATCTCCAAAATCAAACCCTCACTGTAATACCAGGATCTGGAAAAAGTTACTCATGCCTTTATTACATCTCGGCTGGATTAATGTAATTCCCTATACCTTGGTCTCCCCCAGTCCCTCATATCACACTTCCAACTGGTCCAGAATGCAGCAGCTAGACTATTGACTTGATTCAAAAAAACGGGATCATATCTCACCTGTTCTGGCATCCCTTCACTGTCTGCCAGTACACTACAGCATCCATTTTAAAACTGTTTTAATGGTGTACAAAGCCCTCAATGGCCTGGCCCCATCCTACATTTCTGACCTTTTACACCCCCATTCAGCCCCTAGGTCCCGAAGATCTTGCAACAAGGGCCTTCTTCATATCCCCCGCTCCAGACTCAAACAGAAAGGCAACCGTGCCTTTGCTGTTGCAGCTCCACGCTTGTGGAACCAGCTCCCGCTACACATACATGACACTTCCTCCATATCTACTCCTACTCTCTGTCAGGACGTGCTGAGGTAAGCGTATTGTCTCACTTCCTGTTTCCGGTTGCTGCGTTAGTGGTAGCATGCGTTTATCGCTCTGTCTGCTCCGAGTGTTATTTGCTCTGTGTTTTTTACGGCGGCCTATTATCCGCGCTCTAAAGTAACATCAGTTCTGCTCAAGCACCCATAAGTCTGTTTATTTAGCGACCGTTAATTTCATTTGTCTATGCGCTTGTCTGCTCTGCTAGCTACACCAGCTTAGCCTAGCAGCTAGCGATGGCTTCTCTCTGTCCCTCTCCAGCTCTCTCCTGCTTGGTGTGTCACATGTTTAGCTACTCCTCTGCTTCCTTTAGTGATAATGGTACGTGTAATAAATGTAGTTTATTTGGTGAGTTGGAGGTGAGGCTTAGTGAATTGGAAGCTCAGTTCTGCACTATGGAAACCAAACCATTAGCTGTAGATAGCCAGGCCCCCATAGCCGGTGCGGACCGACCAAGTGTAGCTCCGGCTAGCCGTCCCTCCACAGCTCCCGAGCAGCCAGGAAACCAGGGAGGCTGGGTGACTGTTTGAAGGAAGCATAGTCCCAAGCTGAAGCCCACGGGTCACCACCAACCACTTCATGTTTCTAACAGGTTCTCCCCACTCAGCGACACACCCGCTGAGAAACGAACTCTGATTATTGGCAGCTCCATTTTGAGAAACGTGAAGTTAGCGACACCAGCGACCATAATCAAATGCCTGCTGGGGGCCAGAGCGGGCGACGTCGAATCAAATTTGAAACTGCTGGCTAAGGATAAGCATAAATAAATAATAATTAATAGTAAATAATATCAGTAAGATTGTTATTCACATCGGTGGTAATGACACCCGCTTACGCCAATCGGAGGTCACTAAAATTAATGTGGAATCGGTGTATACATATACTAATGTATATGCATATATGCATATGTTGGACTCCGTAGTTTTCTCTGGACCCCTGCCAAATCTGACCAGTGATGACATGTTTAACCGCATGTCATCATTCAATCGCTGGCTGTCGAGGTGGTGTCCAGCAAACGTGTGGGCCTCATTGATAATTGGCAGACTTTCTGGGGAAGACCTGGTCGGATTAGGAGAGACGGCATCCATCCCACTTTGGAGGGAACAGCTCTCATCTCTAGAAATCTGATCGATTTTATTTATGAACCTAACCCCTGACAACTCTGAGACCAGGAGGCAGAGCTGCAGTCCTAAACGCTTCTCTGCGCCTCCATTAGAGCAGTTACCCACCCAACACTCCATAGAGACTGTGTCTGCCCCCTGACCACGTAAACTAAGTAAACCAAAAGTACAGAGAAGAGGAGTTAAACATAAGAATCTAATTAAAATTCAAACAACCTCTGCAATAGTACAACAAGATAGGAGAATTAAATGTGGACTCCTTAACATCAGATCTCTGTCCTCTAAAGCTGTTTTAGTAAATGAGTTAATATCAGACCATAATATTGATTTATTTTGTCTGACTGAAACCTGGCTGTGTCCTGAAGAGTATGTGAGCCTAAATGAAGCTACTCCTCCGAGCCATATTAATACTCACAGGCAGCGGCAGAGGAGGTGGAGTTGCAGCCATTTTTCACTCAAGCCTTTTAATCAACCCTAAGCTGAAACTCGACTATAACTCATTTGAAAACCTTATTCTCACTCTTTCTCATGATTAATGGAAAACAGTGCAGCCAATTTATTTGTATTTGTATCTATTACTCTGCACTAATAGAGGAAAATAAGAATAATCCCAGGTTTCTCTTCAACACTGTAGCCATATTCACAGAGAGCCATAATTCTGTTGAGCCATGTATTCCTTTAGCTCTAGATCTTAATGATAAAATCCTAACTATTAGAGACAGAATTCATCGGCTCCTGCCGTCAACAGGTACTGTTTTGCCTTCAAACACAGAAACCGTAGAAGCTGTTACTCAGCCTGTTGCAGTTTTAGAATGCTGTACTCCTGTTGACTTTCGACAACTAATTTCAATTATTTCATCATCAAAATCATCAACCTGTATTTTAGATCCCATCCTGACTAAGCTGTTTAAAGACATATTACCTTTAATTGACTCTTCAGTATTAAGGCCCATTTATACCCTCCGTAAATAACAGTTATGAACGTCGTCCGTATCCGGAGGCTGTTTCATCCGTCAGTTTGTCCGTCAGCTCTGAGCTTAGCCATCCGGAGCTCTCCGGACGAAACCACTCGAAACCACCGGAAGTCGTGGGGGCAGTGTAGAGTCAAAATTAGCAAAATGAGTCAAACTAAAAACCGACGAAGAAGAGAACTGGTGAAGCAACTGGTCGAAAGTTGCAGCGGACATCCGAAAGTAGGAGAAATGCCTTTCTTCATCCATTTCCCGCATGGCCAACACGAGTGAGAAAAATTCTCCATTTACAAATCGGTCTTCATTCAGTGGCCTTACATGCCACCGCCTCGCAGACCTCTGATTTTTTCTTTTTTTCCTATTTCTCAGTACTGTCATTATAATAACCTCCTCTACTGACGCCATTACTGATGCCGGTATATGCTGACAGAAGCGTTGACAAGGCAACGGCAGCCATGACAACGGCTCTGTAATTTATGACTCGACATTGCCCCCTAGAGGACACACTGACAAAACGCTGAAAACGGACGGAGATATGAAGGCCCCCTACGGAGGCAACGTGTGGGACGGACGGACAGATTTCGTCCAGATCCGGAGGGTATAAATGGGCCTTTAGACATGATCAATCTGTCTTTCTCAACATGCTACGTACCACAGTCCTTTAAAGTAGCTGTGATAGAACCGCTACCTAAAAAGCCTACTCTTCATCCAGGGTTTTTAGCCAACTATAGACCGATATCCAACCTTCCCTTTCTCTCAAAAACTCTTGAGAAAGCAGTTGCCAATCAGCTGTGCAACTTTCTTAACAATAATAGTTTATAGTTTATTTATTTCCAGTCAGGATTTAGAGTGCATCAGAGCACAGAGACAGCACTGGTTAAAGTTACAAATGACCTTCTAATTGCATCTGATAAAGGATTTGTCTCTGTACTAGTCTTAATGGATCTTAGTGCTGCATTTGACACCATTGACCATGGTATCCTATTGCAGAGACTGGAACACTTCATTGGCATGAAGGTAACTGCGCAAGGTAACTGTGCTATGCTGGTTTAAATCCTACTTGTCAGATCGCTCTCAGTTTGTACACGTTAATGATGACTCCTCTGTGCTCGCTAAAGTCAGCTTTGGAGTTCCGCAGGGTTCTGTGCTTGGACCAATTCTATTCACCTTATATATGCTTCCTTTAGGTAAGATTATCAGGAAGCACTCAATAAATTTTCATTGCTATGCAGATTATACCCAGCTATATTTATCAATGAAGCCAGAAGAAACCAGTCAGTTAACTAGACTACAATACTTATGGAGTTATCTTTGACCAGGACATGTCCTTTCACTCCGATGTAAAACAAATTTCAAGGACTGCCTTTTTTTCACCTATGCAATATTGCAAAAATCAGGCATATTTTGTCTCAAAATGATGCAGAAAAACTAGTCCATGCATTCTTAACTTCCAGGCTGTATTATTGCAATTCCTTACTATCAGGCTGCCCAAATTCGTTGCTGAATATTCTCCAGTTGCTCCAGAACGCAGAATTTAAAATTCTCCTCCTTATTTACAAAGCCATAAATGGCCAGGCACCTTCTTATCTTAAAGAGGTCATAGTACCTTAATACCCCACTCGAACACTGCGTTCCCAGAATGCAGGTCTACTTATGGTTCCTAAAGTCTCAAAAAGCAGAACAGGAGTCAGAGCATTTAGCTATCAAGCTGCTCTCCTGTGGAACCATCTTCCAGTCTTTGTCCGGGAGGCAGACACTGTCTCTACATTTAAGAGTTGGCTTAGGGCTGGCTCAGGCTTGTCCTGGACAAGTTCCGCAGGGATTTTAGGGCTGTTTTTACAGCGTATTTTTAGCTTATTACACTGCTGTACTTCTGTCTGTCAGTCCTCTTTTGGGCCAAAACCAAGAGTCCTCAGAGCTGGTATATGGTCACTGAAATTGAAATAATGCTTAAAGTTCTTTTTACATACACCTGCTGATCTCGCTTTACATGGTAGTTATTTCTCCTTAATTACTGTTGCACTCTTTTCAGTGAAATAATCTTCCTCCTCAGCCCAGCAGCATCCTCTGCTTGCACAGGAAATGTCATGGGCCAGCATAAATACAGTAAGACATGAGAACTGGTTGTAGACACCTCAGCTCAGTGATGTAGCACATAAGGGCCAATATGGGCCAGTGCCACTATGACTGATAGCTGCCCCACCCTATCAGAAGTGCCCGGCATTAACTTGAAAGGAAGGTTGCGTTAGGGAATGAGTTTGCGTCCCTGATAGAGGTGATGAACACCCGGACATTTTCCCGGGTGTCAACAAGCTGTTGAGAGTCACAATAAGACTCGCCACAACCTCATGCAAATGCTTGCTCTCTCTCCCTCTCCCGCTTTCTTCCAAATTCAGTGGTCATCGGGATGGATTTAGCTCCGAGTTCATCTCTCTCTCTCTCTCTCTCTCTCTCTCTCTCTCTCTCTCTCTCTCTCTCTCTCTCACACACACACACACACACACACGCACACACACACACACACACACACACACACACACACACACGCTCTCACACTCAGCCACACACACACACACACACACACACACACCAATTTGAACATCCCTGAAATGTTTGTTGAACTCAATAACCTTCCTGGTCAGAAGTTGTTATGTTTTGTTATTTTGAGTAGTACCTTCAGAATCCATGTTTTGGGTTCAGGCTGTCCGACTGTTTTTTGTTTTTTTTTGTTACATGTACTTCAAAGTGCTCGCAATCGCCTACAACATTAGTCTGGCATACGTGTTTTTGCTCATATTTAGCTCAGGCTGCTTTATATGGTTCTCTTCTCCATGGTCTTGACTAGCTATTTGGCCAGTCTTTATGTTCAGTGTTAAAATCACATGCATACATATATGTCGTGCCTTAAATTCCCCCCGGGAGATGAATAAAGTATAATCTATTTATCAATGCAGCCCATTATTGTTCGCCATAATCGTCTGATCTGTGACAAAATCACGTGTTGTTTTTTTA
The DNA here is from genome assembly GCF_039877785.1 of Chaetodon trifascialis. NCBI lineage: Eukaryota > Metazoa > Chordata > Actinopteri > Chaetodontiformes > Chaetodontidae > Chaetodon > Chaetodon trifascialis. Next base: position 906,709 of record NC_092065.1, on the reverse strand, counting down.
TTTTGGGACAATTGCTGTAGGCCTACTGCATATATCGGAATATTAAAAAAATAATAATAATAAAAATAAAAATTAGTGGCCCACACTACTTCGCAAAAGTTGAAAAATTATGGCTATGCCACTACCTCAGCTCGAATGACCAAGCTGGATCACAGTGATATAATAATAGTAATTTGTAATATTAAATCCACAGATTATTATCTGAATCTGCAGTTCCCTTCAGTTCTGCAGAGCGTTTGTGAGCAAATGAAGCAGGCGGTTGTTTACAACAAAAAAGCTCCCTGTTCCCTACCTGAACTGAAGAGACAAAGTAAGCCAGTAGCTTGTAAACATAATGGAGCATTTTGCAGGTAAAGAGTCAGATATTTTCAGAGGAGTTGGTGAAGATCAAACAAAGAACTAAAAGGAAGATGAATATCAGATTCAACTCATTTTAACTCAGAGAGTGATAAATATGTCAGAACTTGACCACTTGGGGTAAATTTCCACTGCCCTGAGGTGGTAAAAGTCAGTGGTTCCATCCCTGAGTGAGCATGCACAGAGATGTACTCAGGCAGTATTTAAAATTACGACCACTGGCATAGTGGGACAGTATCATCTGGCAGCTGTCGGACTGTGATCTATGCATGTTGTCAAGGACAGTGCAAGCATTAGACATTCTTTGTAAAGTGATGTATTGAATGGTAAATCCCACACAATTATACCATGTTTGATCAAGTACACACAGCCTAGATATGTGACAGTTTAGACAAAACACAACACCATCTTATTTCTTAAGCAGCATGCAAACAATCTGTATCAAAAATCGTATTTTTCTGATGAAACAATTCTTCATGCTATCATCTGAATACTGTTTATATAATTAGAATCTATGTACTGTTAAAAAAATATTAAATTGTCAGATTCAACATATGCTGTTTTAAACTGATTAGTTTAAAAATGGATAACTAACCTGTAAACCTTTCTTTTAATCCCATATCTTATTTTTTTTATGTACCCATATGTATATTTATACATGTGGAATGCTTATAATATTCATTATCAGCCTTCATAATGTGTTACACCAGCACTCATAAGGAATGATTTGTCTAATCATAGTATTTTCTGTAATTACAAAGCATAGAGAGTTTAGTTATGCTGTGTATAATATATTTATGGCAGGTCATTAATATGCTAAAGTAAAGAAAGTATGTTTTTAAATCTATAATAGGCTGTCAGGACAGTAAAAAGGTCCAAATCTGTCATCATCCATATGCATGAAGATACATATTCTGATGCAGATTCCACGTGGCTGCTGTAATGCAGGATGAGCAGAGGAGTGACATAGACAGGAAGCCAGGAAGAGAAATTATTTAATTAATTCATACTTCCATTCTTTATGGGAGGCTGTGGCTCAGGAGGTAGAGTGGTTGTCCACCTGTCAGAAGGTCAGTAGTTCGATCCCTGTCCTTAGCCACATGCTGAAGTATACTTGGGCAAGATTTTGAACCCCAAAATTGCCCCCAATGCTATGCTATCAGTGTGAGTGTGTTTGAATGCGTAACGCTCGTAATGAGCAGGTGGCGTTGCCGCTGTGCAAACAGGTGAATGCAGACAGACTATTGCCATGCAACAACCACATTTTCCATCCATTATGTTTATAGAAAACACCATTGTGTTGGTAAGACATGTTTCAGCATCACAATGCATTTAAAGGCATATAGAAACCCTTACAATGCATTACACAAATGTATCATGTGTGGTTACAGAACACACTATGGGCCTCAGTGTATCCAGCAGAGCCATAACAGTATCAGTACAGTATTATAACATTACTCTATCAAACGTCAGGTCTGTATAATACAGCAGAATAGGTAGTGATTCAAGACATAGTGGATACAAAGTTTCATACTTGACTCAGACTGCATAAAACAGAAGTTATTTTTATTGCTGTGATGTATGGTCTATAATTTATGCATGATCTTGCTCAGTTTGGATTTTCTCGCATCGGAATATCTCTCTGCTACATAATAGTTTTGGGCCTTTGATTTCTTCTTCTAGACAGAGTTTATCCTATTCTCAAACATTGCCTATACTGGGCAAGATCTCCAAAACGTGTGCAAACATACGCAAATTCTGTATTACGTTGATTTTCCTTGCAAGTGCCCAGGCACACTACATACTTAGTCTGACTGAAGTTCACCATGAGTTTCTGATGGCCAGAAGATGTGATTCTCCCTCCTCCTACAGGCCTTTCATGATCCTGCCGCTTCTGATAGAGTGGGTACGTATGGCTATGGTTCACACTGAGCACAGACGCAGCTTCTCTGTGGACAGTGATGATGTCCAGCAGGCTGCCAGACTGCTACTACCTGGAGTGGATTGTGAACCTTGTCAGCTCTGGTATAGCTGTAAGCAGTGTGCTTGCCTCTAGGCTGTCAAGTGTGTGTGCATCCAACCTCTTCATCCACACATAAAAACACCAGCAGGCCCACGCGTAAACACACGCACAAACTCACAGATTAGTAATATGAGCAAGAAATCAAAAAACCGCCTTGCTTGCACTGTGAATCACTTTGTGTGCCTTGCCCTTCAGGACAGATGATTGCCTCTGTTCCTCAAGGAAACTGGTTGCTACCTCTACTGAAGCAAAGTTCCTGCAGCAACTGGGCTTCCGTATGCTCAGCTGTGGACGCACAGACCTGGTGAAGCAGGCTGTCAACCTGCTGGGGTCTGATGGTATCAACAGCATGAGTGAGCAGGTTAGAGACACAGTCAACACATTAAAAAATGCATATGCAAACACATTTATAATGATACACATGCACATACACAGCTTGTGTAACAAAAAAATCTTGTTTACGTGGTAAACTGTGGCGCCTTCACCTTTGAACACCATGCAGACTTGTGAGCAGAGAGGTGGGCATGGATGTTAAAGCTTATTCTGACATCTATTTTTCCTGTGGCTTTACAGGTGCTCTGCATTATATCACAACTTCCCCCTCCAGTGCAGTAAATCATAAGGGGAATACTGAAAGGGTAGCTCCTGATTTTCCATTGGAAAGTCAATGTTTAGTTTAGAGCTAATCTACACAGACACCTTCAAATATAGAGTACTGTCCTCAATGTTTCTGTCAGACAAGGTCTGTTGACATCTCTGATGGCCCAGAGAAGATGTGGATTCTTAAGGTATCTCAAAGTGATCAATAACAGAATATTACTCTCATCAGACTCAAGGTGCCAGCAGTGGAACTGGCCAGAATAAAAGTTAAGAGCAGTCAAAAGTTCAGCCTTGCTTTGTACTACCTTACTGTAAGACTTATGCTCAAATAACTAGGTGTCACAATGGAGTATATCTTTAACATAAATAATGTGTTTGCTCTTGTTCTCTGTATCTGTGCTTGTGAAGGGGATGACCCCGCTGATGTACGCTTGTGTCCGTGGAGACAAGGCCATGGTGCACATGCTGCTGGTGCTGATATTAACAGTGAGATCAGTACTGATGTAGTTTTTACGGGGTTTTTTTTATTTTCAAAGGCAGGATTGAACTGGAACTTTTTTTTTTTTTTTAATTATGGGAGATGTCTGCATTGTATATACCAACAAAGGGTGTTTTTTTATGACAGGTGAGAGGTATTGACCTATATAATATTCTACAATTTTGTGCAATATGTTGTGTTGATAATTCTAAAGTGATTCATCAATATTGTAATACTGAAACTATGTGTGGTGTTTAATTGGACGAAACACAACAAAACGAATCATGTGTCTGAAAGCATAAGAGCTGATAATCATGGGGCACTGACTGCCCTGCTACAGTAGAGGATATGTTAACAGTGTGCAAATAGATTTTTAATTGTCTGAGCAGCGAAACTGACTTGCATTGGAGTATTTAGAGTGGGAAACATAACGAGGACTGCTGCTGAGTCATTTTTCCTCTGTCTGGGAAAAAATTGATAAAGATTGCCGGACTTTAAGCAAGTTGAATTTCTCATAGAGTTTAGAGAGAATCGAGGTGGCATCTGTTCACACTTCAGAGAGCTTGTTCAGTTCAGGGCTCATGATCTCATGGTCCTCATGGTCTTTGTTCATTGTGATGATTTGCAGTCCACTGCATTTGTGACCCTGGCAAAAGCACACAGCACTGTCAACTAAAATACACAGACGGGCTTTAATTCATTTTATGTATCTTGTTCTGAAACTGGTGTGTAGGTGTGCAAATTTGTTTCATTCCACAGCTGGGCCACCTCGGGTACCAATGAATTACTTACAGGTTCCAAATGTTGGAAAAGTCGCACAAAACAAAATCCAGTGTTCATCTTACTGCTAAAGAGATACAGGAATTGTTAGAGGGGAAAACTGTGACCAGCTTTTATTTCCAGTGACAGTATAGCTACAGTACCTTAAAGAACACAAAATGCATCTTGTTGTTTCACTCATTAAAAGTACTATTAAAGCTATGTGCCTTGATACTTTGTTAATGTGACTGAGTCTCATGTGTGTCATGCTTTCATTTGGGTCATAGTTTTTCATTGCAGCCTGACCAGAGAAATTAGTCCTAGAGAGGCCAAGTCAGAGCCCTGTCACAGCAACACACAGTGGAGGGTGGAAAAATCAGAGTGAAACCATCCATCCATCCATCCATTATCTATACCACCTATCCCTTTCGGGGTTGCGGGGGACTGGAGCCTATCCCAGCTACAATGGGCAAGAGGCTGGGTACACCCTGAACCGGTCGCCAGCCGATTGCAGGGCCACATACAAGGACAAACAAACATTCACACTCACACTCACACCTACGGACAATTTAGAGTCATCAATTAACCTAATGAGCATGTTTTTGGTCTGTGGGAGGAAGCCGGAGTACCCGGAGAGAACCCACGCATGCACGGGAAGAACATGCAAACTTCACACAGAAAGGCCCCGCCTGACCTGGGGATCAAACCGGCAACCTTCTTGCTGTGAGGCACGCGCACTACCTGCTGTGCCACCGTGCAGCCCCAGAGTGAAACCATTAGGACTAACTACACAGATCAATCCAATGTGTTCATTAGAAGGCACACACAGACACAGAATGTCCTCTGCAGCCCCAGGGTTCCTTGTTAATTACTGTATTGTCTCCTGTCGAGCTTCCTGTATCACTCTCCCCCTCCACTGTTGTGGCCCTGTTTTCTGTTGTATGTTTTTGGTTTTGCTCACACTGACACTCTCTCTCTCTCTCTCCCTCCGGTAGTGCGAGTGACGAGGGGCGGAGCGATCTCCAGGAGCGCTGATTCTTCTGGCACACCTGCAGCTTGTTTCTGCCTAATCATCTGGCTTCATAAGCCACCCTCTCACAAGTCCCCAGTGCCAGATTATCCTCTATGCTTCCTGCACATGCTACGCAGCTAGAGATCATCCGCCTCTCGTCACGAGCTAACCTCAGTGTATTTCTCTCTCGAGTTATTAGTTTATACTGATTGTCTTTTTGTTGCATGTTGTCCTGGCTTTTTCCCTATCAAAGGTGATTTTCAGTTTGGAGTTTTTAGTTGGTACTTTGTCGTGAGTATTTCTGTTGCTACTTTGTTTTTTGGTAGTCGTTCTTCTGAACTGATTTTCTGTTGTCACTTTGTAAATAAATTACTTTTTGTTGAACTCTGCTCCTGGGTCCTGGTTTCCATTGTCTGGCCGTAACATCCACAGCTACTTGTCTTGTGCTCAGTAGGCCACGTGGTAGTTTTAATGCCTCATATCTCTCTCCTTCACCTTTCTCCCTCCCACCTATTCAACACACCTGTGTCCCTTCCCCAGGTTCCCAACTCAGTGCACAAGCACCCCTCAGTCTTTCCTGAAACACTGCAGGGGACACCCCTCACTTTTGCTGTGTTACATGGACATGTGCCTGTGGTGCAGGTAGTGACATCCTTCCTCACCTGTGGTTCTTTCATCATGACCTCTCGTAATGGTCCAGTTCATGGTTGTCATTTTTGTCATCAAAGCTTCTTGGTGGTGATGATGATGGTGGGTCTCTGCTATGAGTTTTCTCCTGTCTCTTCTTATTTTCATTTTTCCCCAGTGAGTCTTTAGGTCTGGACAACATGGCCTAGTTAATTTGCAGTTTTGAACAAATGGATCAGACTGCATTTAATGAGTGGAAAGTGGAAACAAAGCGGTCTAATTGTTAGTAAACGCATTTAACTCATTCAGTTTGTCCTCTAAGTGATCTGTCCATTGGATTTTGAATCATAAAGGTCTAATGGAAAATGGTTTTGGAAACAGTTTTAACGATTTCAAGACAAAAAAGATTAGCAGGCAGTGGAGGCAGGGAGCTGGCTGGAACATGCAAACTTCACACAGAAAGGCCCCGCCCAGGGATCAAACCAGCAACCTTCTTGCTGTGAGGCACACGCACTACCTGCTGCTCCACCGTGCCGTCCTGAATCAATACCTTTTGTCATTAAATATAAGTAATTTCACTAATTTCAGTGGTATGAATCTTTTCATCTAACTCTCATCAAAAGAGCAAATAAGTATATTTCCCAACATTTTAAACTATTTCTTTTATGCCCCTCGATGTCACCAACCAATCTCCTTTGCAGCTGCTGCTGGATGCCAAAGCCAATGTGGAGGGGTCACTGCAGGACAGTATGGAGAACTACACAGAGACCCCACTGCAACTGGCTGCTGCTGCAGGTACAGAGACGCAGTGTGACTACTATCCCCAGCCTCCTGTCCAACTGTATTGTAGCAC